>NW_027141639.1:1117500-1417500 GCF_036365525.1 Heterodontus francisci | reverse complement strand
AAATTATGCACCCTGTTTAAAAAAAGAGATGGGATAAACCCTGTAACTTCTGACCAATCAGTCTTATGTCGGCGATTGGAAATTTCTAGAGGCCATAACCCAGCTCAAAAATATATCTTTCTTGGAAAAACATCTGATAATAAATGACAAACAGGATGGATAGCTTGATAACCAATCATGTCTGATAATCTTGATCAAGTTAGTTGATGACATAACTGTGAGTGTTGATGAGGTCAGCTTGTTTCGTGTTATGTATATGAACTTTCAAAAGGCCTGTGATCAAATGACATTTCATAGACTTGTTATGAAAAATGGAAGACATGGATTAATGTGAGAGTGATAGTATGGGTATGACATTGACTCAGGGACAGAAAGCAGAGAGAAGTTGTGAACAGACATTGTTTATTCTGGGGGAGGGGGGTGTACAGTGCTATTTCTCAGGGGTCCGTGTTAGAACCAGTGCTGTTCCTGACATATAGATAGATACATGATATAGAATTAAATGTAAAAATAAACAATTTAAACCCCTGAAGATGACATGAAACTCATATGTAAGAGTGGCAAAGGCGCAGACCACAGAATTATCCAACCTCACAGACTGTGTATTTTTTTTTTATTTATCATGGACTCTCATCCAACACCAGTGTATTTCTCACTCTAATTTATTTGTGTATGATTCTCGTGTGAGTGTGTGCGTGAATGAGTAGCGTACATGTTTATTATTTTATTTCGATCCAGTTTAGTTTGTTAAGTATAATAAACTCACCTTTTGTTTAATCTCAAGAAAACCTGTCTGATTGGCTCTTCCACGAGCACAATAAAAGTACAAGGTAAAAGACTCACTGAGGTGGTCAGCACGTCCACTGCTAAAAAGGATTAAAGCCTTTGTGGTCAATTCTGAGATAGGACACGAGGGGACCTGGGACCCCTCCTCACATGGCTGTAAAAGAAATTGATTGTAACCCAATGACAAACGAGAAATTAGATGTAGGAAAAACAATTGATTCCCAGAAAAAAAATGAAGATTTCAATGTAGGTTTTATTGTGGCTTTCGCTGCTACAGCACTAAAAAGTTCACATTCGGAGACAGTACCATCCTAAGCCACAGCTTATGAAAATATGAACAGATGAATTAGGATCACGAGTAGGCCACTCGGCCCCTCAAGCCTGCTCTGCCATTCAATAAGGTCATGACTAATCTGATTGTAAACTCGACTTCACATTTCCACCTGCCCCCGATAACCTTTCACCCCCTTGCTTATCAATAATCTATCTACCTCTGCCTTACAAATATTCAAAGACTCTGCTTCCAGCGCCTTTTGAGGAAGGGATTTCCAAAAACACACGACCCTCACAGGAAAAAAAGTGTGTTAAATGGGTGACCCCCTTATTTTTAAATAGTGACCCCTAATTCAAGATTCTCCCACAATGGGAAACATCCTTTCCACATCCACCCCGTCAAGACCCCTCAGAGTCCTATATGTTTCAATCAAGTCGCCTCTTGCCCTTCTAAACTGCAGCGGATACAAGCCTAACCTGTCCAATATTCCCTCATAAGACGGCCCACCCATTCCAAGTATCAGTCTAATAAGCCTTCTCTTTACTGCCCCCAATACAACATTCTTCTATTAACAAGGAACCAAAACTGTACACAGTACTCCAGATGTGGTCTCACCAATGCCCTGTGAAACTGAAGCATGACCTCCATACTTTGGTATTCAATTTCTCTTGCAGTAAACAATAACATTCTATTAGTTTTCCAGTTACGTGCTGTACCTACATACTAGCCATTTGTGATTCATGCACTTGGACACCCAGATCCCTCTGCATCTCAGAGCACTGCAATCTCTCACCATTGAGATAACAGGCTTCCTTTTTATTGTTCCTGCCAAAATCGGCAATTTCACACTTTCCTGCAGTATACTCCATTTTCCAGGTCTTTTCCCACTCACTTAACCTATCTATATTCCTTTGCAGTGCCCTATGTCCTGTTCACAACTTAGTTTCCTACATATCTTTGTGTCATCGGAAAATTTAGCAACTATACCTTCGGTCCCTTCATCCAATTCATTAATATAAATTGTAAAAAGGTGAAGCCCCAGCACTGATCCCCATCGCACACCACTTGTTTAATCTTGCCAACCAGAAAATGACCCATTTATGCCGACACTCGGTTTCCTGTTCGCTACTCAATCTTCTATCATACCAATAAGTTACTCCGTTCACCATGAGCTTTTATTTTCTGCGATAAACTTTGATGTGGCATCTGATCAAATGCATTATAGAAATCTCAGTACAGTACATCCACCGGTTCCCCTTGATCCACAGCACATGTAACTCCATCAAAGAACTCCAACAAACTGATTAAACATGATTTAACTTTCATAAATCCATATTGATTCTGCCTGATTACCTCGATTTGGTCTAAGTGCCGATTATACCACCTCTAATAATAGCTTCCAACTTTTTCCCCAAGACAAATGTGAAGCTAACTGGCCTGTAGTTTCCTGCTTTCTGTCTGCCTCCCTTTTTGAATAAAGGAGTTACATACAGAGTGAAGTAACTTGGTACAGGTTAATACCCTGTCTGCTGGAAAGTTGAGTAATGTAGCTGGAAGGTTAGGGATTACACTCCGTCCAAAAGCTAGGAAACCCGAAATAGTAAGACTGTGACCAACCATATTTCACTTGAAGCTGAAGGCTCAAACAGGGTTAGAATCACTAACAGATAGAGTAATGTTAGCTAAGGTAAAACTAGAACAGAAGAGACTAGAATTAGAATTCCAGAGAGAGCGAGAAAGAGCAGAGTGAGAGTCAAGAAAGGGAAAAAGTAAGAGTGTTCCAGAAGGAGAAGGAGGAAAGGGAGTTAAGACAGCTCAAACAACTGGAGGAAGTCCCAGTACACCCAGTGAAGGCACAGCTGCTGACGGAGCTATCCCTAGCTCAGGATCATGTGCTGAGCTCTTAAAGATCTCCCAGTTCATTCTAAAGTTCAATGAGGAGGATATGGCAGCACTTTTCATTACTTTTAACAAGTTTTCAAAGCAACTGCAATGACCGTCAGAGAACTGGATGCTGGTTTTACAAAATAAAATGACAGGAAAGATGAAAGTTCATCAGATTATGAGCGGACTGAAAATGCTATCCTGGGCCCATATGAGATAGTACTGGAGCTGGACCAGCAAAAATTCAGAATCTTTGTCAAGCAGCCTGACCAAACCTAACTGGCGTTTGAAAGAGTTAAGCAATTTCAGAACATTGGAACATAGGAGCAGCAGTAGGACATCGAGCCTGTTCCACCATTCAATATGATAATAGTTGATCATCCACTTCAATGCCTTTTTCCGACACAATCCCCATTTCCCGTTATGTCACTGGTATTTAGGCCGAGGCATTGAGGACCAGAGTCGGGACGTCATGTTACATTTGTACATAACATTGTTTAGGCCGCATTTGGAGTACTGTGGGCACAAAAGATGTGATTAAGCTAGAGAGGGTGCAGAAAAGATTCACAAGGATGTTGCCTGGTTTGAAGGGCTTGAGTTATAAAGAGAGACTGGATAGGCTGGGTCTGATTTCCCTGCAGTGAAGGAGGCTGAGAGGAGACATGATAGAGGTACATAAAATTATGAGAGGCATAGAAAGGGGAGATAGCCAGAGTCTGTTTCCCATGGTAGGGGTGACTAAAACTAGAGGGCATAGATTTAAGGTAAGATGGAGGAGGTTTAAAGGGATCAAAGGGGTAAATGTTTCACACAAAGAATAGTGGGTATCTGGAATGAACTGTCTGAGGAGGTGGTGGAGGCAGGAACAGTAACGACATTTAAGAGGCATCTGGACAGGTACTTAAATGAGCAAGGCATAGAGGGATATGGAATTAATGCAAGCAGTTGGGATTAGTATAGATCGGCATTATAGTCAGCCCAGACGTGGACGGCCGAAGGGCCTGTTTCTATGCTGTACTACTCTATGACTCCATTTAGAAATCTGTCAATCTCTGCTTTAAACATACTCAATGACTGAGCTTCCACAGCCCTCTGGGGTAGAGAATTCCAAAGATTCACAACCCTCTGAGAAAAGGCATTTCTCCTCATCTCTGTCTTCAGTGGATTTCCACTTATTTCGAAATTGTTTCCCCTGGTTCTAGATTCCCCAACCAGGGGAAACATGTTAGCTGCATCTACCCTGTCTATCACTTTCAGTATTTTGTAGGTTTCAATGAGATCACCTCTTATTCTTCGAAACTCTAGAGAATACAGGCCCAGTTTCCCCAATCTCTCTTCATGGGACGGTCCCGCCATCTCGGGAGCAAGTCTGATGAACCGTCATTGCACTCCCTCGATGATCATAACATCCTTCCTAAGGTAAGGGGACCAAAACTGCACACATTACTCCAGGGGCAGTCTAACCAAGTTTCCATACAATTGCAGCAAAACGTCACTACTACTGCACTCAAATCCACTTCAATAAAGGCTAACATACCATTAGTCTTCCTAATTGCTTTCTGCACCTGCATGTTTGTTTTCAGTGACTTATTGACGAGGACATCCAGGTCCCTTCGTACAACTACACTTTCTAATGTCTTACCGTTTAAGAAATACTCTGCACATCGGTTCCTGCTACCGAAGTGGATAACCTCACATTTTTCCACATTATATTTCAACTGCCATGTTCTTGCCCGCTCACTGTCCAAATCCCCTTGAAGCCGCTTTGCATCTTCCTCGCAACACTCATTCTCATCTAGTTTACTGGCATCTGAAAACCTGGAAATATTACACTGGTCCCCACATCCAAGTCATTGATACATATTGTGAAGAGCCGGGGCCCAAGCACTGATCCCTGTAGTACCCCACTAGTCACAGCCTGCCAAGGCAAGAATTGCCCATTTATTCCTACTCTCTGCTTTCTGCCTGTTATCTAATCCTTAATCCATGCCAGTACATTATCTCCTATCCCATGTGCTTCAATTTTACTAACTGTCCGAAGTGGATTTCCACTTATTTTGAAATTGTTTCCCCTGGTTCTAGATTCCCCAACCAGGGGAAACATGTTAGCTGCATCTACCCTGTCTATCACTTGTCGGGGACTTTATCAAAAGCTTTCTGAAAATCCAAGTATACCACGTCCACCGAATTCCCTTTGTCAATTCTGTGAGAAACATCCTCAAAAAACTCCAACAGG
This sequence comes from Heterodontus francisci, assembly GCF_036365525.1. NCBI lineage: Eukaryota > Metazoa > Chordata > Chondrichthyes > Heterodontiformes > Heterodontidae > Heterodontus > Heterodontus francisci. The sequence continues at coordinate 1,412,320 of NW_027141639.1, read as the reverse complement.
TTTGTCAAACATTGTTTCCCATTTATCCATGTTGACTCTGCCTAATCAGATCCATTTATCACATTCTTTAGAATAGAGTATAGCTTGTTCCCAGCGACTGATGTAAGGCTAACATGTCTGTAGTGCCCTGTTTTCTCTCTCCGTCCATTCTTAAATACTGGGGAGACATTTTCTATCTTCTAATCTACAGGAACAGTTCCAGAATCTACAGAATATTGAAAGATATTCACCAATGTATCCACTATTTCCAAAGCTTCCTCTTTCAACACTCTGGGATGTAAAATATCAGGTCCTGGGGACTTGTCAACCTTCAGCTCCATTAATTTCTCCAAGACAACCTTCTTACTTATACTAATTAAATCCATTTCCTCATTCACCCGAATCCCTTGGATCTCTTGTTCTGAGAGATTTCTTGTATCTTCCTCAGTGAAGACAGACACAAAATAATCATTTAGCTTCTCTGCCATTTCTCGATTCCTCATTATAAATTCTCCTGACACTGCCTGTAATGGACCCACATTTGTCTTAGCTAAACGTTTCCTTTTCACGTATCTATAGAAGATTTTACAGTCCATTTTTGTGTTTGTTTTTGGCCAGTGATATGAGCGCTCAAGATAGAGCCCACATATGAAACCCTCAGAGCGGTGATCCCTCTCGAGGAGTTCACAAACTCGCCCCCCTCCCAGTAAAACACACATAGAGGGACAGAAGGTTCAAAGGTATTCTGGCTGATGAATTTTCCCATGTACACAAAGCCTTAACCCCAGAGGAAAACCCTTTCCTCGTCACCCCAAAGATCCGAGAACAAAAGGTGGAAGGGAGTTCGGAGCCCGAGCAGCCATGGGCAAAAGGCGGGACACACAAGGGTCCAACCTCAGGCCAAATAGGTGCTGAGAGCAGGAGTAATGGCTGAAGATCTGCGTGTTTCCACAGTAATAAGGCAGGTCACCATCGTGTTGACTAATGGAAGTGACGGGGAAAACCTGTAGGATTAATCAGAGTCCACCAGATCAGTGCTGGAAAACGGGCCCTGATGGAAAGCACAGCAGATCAGGCTGTGCCTTTAACTGTAACAGTCAGACACAGTAACCCCACACAGAGAGTGCGGGAAAACTTAACAAAATCCCTGAGAGTTACCAGGAATTTGTACTCCAAGGAAAAGTGACCCCATACCCCTCGAGTGAGACAAGCAAACCCATAATCATACTGAGGGATACAGGGGCCAAACAAACCCTTCTGCTGGGAAAACACCTTTACCCGAGAGAGTGCAGTGAATGCTAGAGTGTTAGTGAATGGTATCGGAAGATGATATATGACCATACCTGTATATCAACTGCACTTGGAATGTGACCCAGTTTCAAGACTGCTAACCATGGGGATTGTACCTAGTTTACCGGTGGAGGGGTCGATCAGCTCCTGGGTAATGATCTGACAGGGGAAAAGGTGGCAGCTTCCCCAGTAGCTCTGGAGAGACCAAAAGAGGTCAGGGAGACAGAGCAGTTACAGGAGAAGGTCCCTGGCATTCTCACTGATTGTGTGGTGACTCGTTCCATGGACAAACAATCCCCTGAACTGTCACTGCAGACAGATGACTGTTGGAGAAACTCAAGATTGTGCCCAATTGTTGAACAAATTCTCCGGACTCTGACGTTGAGAACAAATACTTTATTTTTGATATCATCGGGGAGCACACCTTACCTAAATGCGATCCAGTGCTGCTCCCCCATGATATCAAAAATAAAGTGTTTGTTCTCAACGTCTGAGTCCAGAGAATTTGTTCAACAATTGGGCACAATCTGGATTTTCTCCAACAGTTTTGTGTAGTCGTCAGGATCCCTGAGTTCACGGGATCCAAAAGAACCTCGTGAAAAAACTAATCGACAGGATCAGGGGTAAGTCAACTTTTCTGCGACCCTAGTGTCTCAATCACGCTGCCTGAGCCGGAATTAAGAGGGCAACTGGGCCCCACGTGAAGGCCAGATAACTGGGAGAGGGGGAACAGAGTGGTCAAGGAAGAATTGGATGAAACCTGATCAGAAAAGTTCTAAAATTGAGTAAGTTAAATCTCACACATGGGAAGTGAGTAATTCTGCGAAGGGAAGTTGAAAAGTAGATAAGTGGAAAATCCAGTAAATGTAGGAATCTGGCATCATCGGCTGGGCCGAATACCTGATCCCATTGAGTATACAAAGTTAACTCTCACACATGGGAAGTGAGTAAAATACGGTGACAAGATATGGGACAGAGATCACTGGGGCTGTAACTAAATTACCAAATTGACCCAACAGGCACGTTTTCGGGGCTCCTGAGTACACCCGCTGATCTGGCCCTAGAGAAAGATGCGGGTGACAAGAGTTGTAGAACGAAAGTACCGTTGACCTGAAGAGACAGGGATGAGCCGGTTCGCTGACCTTGAGAATTTAACATTAACTGCGCCTGTTCGTCTCCTTGTGTGTGGTTTTGTCTTTTGTTTGTGTTAATGTTGTTTACTCCATAGAAATTAGCTCGTAAAATTAGAAGGTTTTGAGAAAGTAGATGCAAGAATGGACTTAACGGCTTCCAAGAAGGAAGGGGCGCCCCCGGGGACGAGTAATCCATGTCCTCTGGAGAAAGGCGACCCACGTCCGTTTGCCCCCTTGAAGGAGACGCAGAAGTGTCACGGTAAATATGTGTTTTAAAGATAGGTATGTTTTAAAGTAAAAACAAGTTACGGTGTATTTGATTCAATTGTGAGAATGTTGGAAGCTTCCACGAATGAATTGAATATCTGGGATGTACAGTTTGTGTTCTGTAAAACTGACTGTCGTTAACTCTTTGTTGTCTGGCTTTCATGTTGAAAATTGAAGTCTATTAAGTTGTTTGGAATTGAATGATTGTGAAAAGTGATTGTTCAGTGTGTTCATTTCTATTTAGTGTTGTGCACCCAGGAATGGGATATAAAATTGAATTATATTTTAAGTTAAAGTTTTATTTTTAGTTGGTTTTGCAATTGTGAAAAGGCAATGAACAATTTTCTGAGGGATAAGCTTCAGCCTTGAAGGTCTGAAGGTCTGGCAGAAATCTAATTTGGGGTTTGGAACATTGTTTTAATTGGAAAGTCTGCTATTGTTTTATTTTGCAGTCTAAATTTGAAGACATGTTTTACTGACTGTTATATTGTTTTAAGGGAAAGAAAGGATAGAAAAGGAGGTATAGGAAAGATTCTGTCTGTTTACAAAGATTTAAGTTTGTGTAAGGACCTGGTGTTAAGTCTTTTGTTCTAACAATGTTAAATAACTTTTTATTTAGTTTTTGGTTTTATTACAGTCATTTGAAAAGGCGCCTGAAGTAAGAGCAAGAAAATGATGTAATTTACCTATATTTTAAAATAAGCACGAGCTATTCTGTTCTGTGTGTAGTTAATAAGTATTATAAGTTAATAAGTCTGAATTGAATTAATACTGTTAAGGTTAATTGACCTGTTTAAGTTGAAGAACTGGAAATGTCATTTGCAACCACAATGAACTTTCAAGTTTATTATGTCGAGTTTTGGAGGAGTCTTAAGTTCCGGACACAAGACTCGTTCATATAACATCGGCAGTTTTGATTTTTAAATATTATTGCAATGAATTGGAATTGGAATCATCTTTGTTGTAAAAATCCTTGGATTAGGAACCTCTTACAAAAAATACTAAAAAATGTGGAAACAATTGGAGTGTAATCTAAAATGCTGTCTTTCCTGATGGAGATGCTTTCCTTTGAATTTGAAAATGTTACACATGATTTTGTTGTTTTTAAACCCTAAGGATACCAAAAGGATTGAAAAAATTTAAAATGGATAGTTGTTTTCGATCAGAAAAAAAAAGTTTCAGAAAATGACGTAGCTGAGAATGTTTTGCTCCGCGCCCTTGGAGTCAAACAAAGAACTTAACCCGCTACAGCTTTTTGCATTGCTGAGAGTCAAATTTATACATATTGGACATTGTTAAATTTTACATTTCTAAATTGACAGATAGAATTGGACAAATTAACCCATTGGGCTCAGGGGCAGAGCCACAATGGATTCTTTTTAAGCTGGTGACGGCAGGTTCCATGCCACATGAGAACTGATGCCGCAACAAGAGATCCAGTAGGGAACACTACCGATATAATGCGGTGACCAGAACTGCACGCAATACTCCAGGTGCGGTCTCACCAGAGTTTTGTAAAGCTGCAGCATGACCTCGTGGCTCCGAAACTCGATCCCCCTACTAATAAAAGCTAACACACCATATGCCTTCTTAACAGCCCTATTAACCTGGGTAGCAACTTTCAGGGATTTATGCACCTGGACACCAAGATCTCTCTGTTCATCTCCACTACCAAGAATCTTCCCATTAGCCCAGTACTCTGCATTCCTGTTACTCCTTCCAAAGTGAATCACCTCACACTTCTCCGCATTAAACTCCATTTGCCATCTCTCAGCCCAGCTCTGCAGCCTATCTATGTCCCTCTGTACCCTACAACATCCTTCGGCACTATCCCCAACTCCACCGACCTTAGTGTCATCCGCAAATTTACTAACCCACCCTTCTACACCCTCTTCCAGGTCATTTATAAAAATGACAAACAGCAGTGGCCCCAAAACAGATCCTTGCGGTACACCACTAGTAACTAAACTCCAGGATGAACATTTGCCATCAACCACCACCCTCTGTCTTCTTTCAGCTAGCCAATTTCTGATCCAAAGCTTTAAATCACCTTCAACCCCATACTTCCGTATTTTCTGCAATCCTATTTGATTTTTTAGTCGTCTTCTGAGAGAGAGATAGACGGGATGAGGGAAAGAGAGAGAGAGATAGACGGGGTGAGGGAAAGAGAGAGAGAGAGAGATAGACGGGGTGAGGGAAAGAGAGAGAGAGAGATAGACGGGGTGAGGGAAAGAGAGAGAGAGAGATAGACGGGGTGAGGGAAAGAGAGAGAGATAGACAGGGTGAGGGAAAGAGAGAGAGATAGACGGGGTGAGGGAAAGAGAGAGAGAGAGAGATAGACGGGGTGAGGGAAAGAGAGAGAGAGATAGACGGGGTGAGGGAAAGAGAGAGAGAGAGATAGACGGGGTGAGGGAAAGAGAGAGAGATAGACGGGGTGAGGGAAAGAGAGAGAGAGATAGACAGGGTGAGGGAAAGAGAGAGAGAGAGATAGACAGGGTGAGGGAAAGAGAGAGAGAGAGAGAGATAGACGGGGTGAGGGAAAGAGAGAGAGAGAGAGATAGACGGGGTGAGGGAAAGACAGAGAGAGAGAGATAGACGGGGTGAGGGAAAGAGAGAGAGAGAGATAGACTCGGTGAGGGAAAGAGAGAGAGAGAGATAGATGGGGTGAGGGAAAGAGAGAGAGAGAGAGATAGACGGGGTGAGGGAAAGAGAGAGAGAGAGACGGGTTGAGAGAGAGAGACACACACACATAGTAAGGGAGAGGGTGAGGAATAAAATGTCTCCTGGGGATTGGACGTGCTCGAGGGGCCGAACGGCCTCTTCCTGTCTTCCTAAGTTTTTTATTAATATTACATCCTGAAATAAACAAGGTCTTGGTCATTTTTTAGCAAATGAAATGCAAGTAATTAACAACAGGTTCTCCTTTAAAATTATTAATCCGAATTCACAATAGTATTTGTGTGAATTTGGGGTTGGCAGATAATTTACTGTTTATTAACATCACTGAATAAATTAATATTGGAAGATTCAATGTCATTTTGTTCCCATCCTTGTTCAATTTCCTACTGATTCCTTCGAAGATCTAAACCGAAGGAGCATTTCTGGCAGTGCGGTGTCCCTTTAAGAGGTTGGGACTGACACTCTCCCTACTCCCTCCACCCCCCTCGGGGACACAGCGCTGGGTCAGGGGTAAACAGACTGGACGGACACTGGGATTCACCAATAACCCCTGACCTCAAAGGCAAGAAAAGGAAAGCCAAAATTCTCCTGGTCCCTGAGAAATCAGATTGACAATAAATTTAAAACCCGAGAGTGAAATATAAAAGGAGAAAAGAGAGATTCTGATGTTTGTAAAAACAGTATTTAAACAGAAGGCAGTATGTGTGTTTATCTGTCTAAGTTGGTCAATGTGAATATATGTGTCTCTGTGTGGGTTTTTCTCTCTCTCGATCAGTGGGAGTGGATGTGTCTGGGTGTGGATTTCTATGTGTGTGTGTGTGTGTGTGTGTGTGTGTGTGTGTGTGTGTGTGTGTGTGTGTGTGTGTGTGTGTGTGTGTGTGTGTGTGTGTTTTTATCTGGAAGTGTTAGTCTATCTGTGTTTACTTGGCTGTCTATGTGTCTCTGTGTGTTTGTGTTTCCAATTCTGGATGTGAGGGTGGGAGAGGGCACAAAAGGACACACTCTAATCTCTTATTAAAGATCTTCCATCTTCACAACTCCAATAAATATGCAGAAATATCCTGCACAAAATATCAACCAGTTGTTACTTAATACTTGTCAGGACAAAGGTTCCTCTCTCAAACACGGCCGATGTTGGGTTTATATGGGCTGATGATACAAAGTTAGGTGGTACTGAAAGCTGTGAGGAGGGCACAAAGATACTGCATTGGCAGATGGACGGGTTAAGCGAGTGGGCAAGAAAGTGGCAGCTGGAATATCATGTGGAGAGATGTGAGGTTCTTCACTTTGGCAGGAAGAATAGAAACACAGAACATTTTTCAAATGTTCCCTCTGAACCAGAGGGGTACCAATATCCTGGGGGGGAGATTTGTTCTTGCTCTTAGAATTAGAATTAGAACATTACAGCGCAGTACAGGCCCTTCGGCCCTCGATGTTGCGCCGACCTGTGAAACCATCTGACCGACACTATTCCATTTTCATCCATGTGTCTATCCAATGACCACTTAAATGCCCTTAAAGTTGGCGAATCTACTACTGCTGCAGGCAGGGCGTTCCACGACCTTACTACTCTCTGAGTAAAGAAACTACCTCTGACATCTGTCCTATATCTTTCACCCCTCAACTTAAAGCTATGTCCCCTCGTGTTTACCATCACCATCCGAGGAAAAAGACGCTCACTATCCACCCTATCTAACCCTCTGATTATCTTATATGTCTCTATTAAGTCACCTCTCCTCCTCCTTCTCTCCAACGAAAACAACCTCAAGTCCCTCAGCCTTTCCTCGTAAGACCTTCCCTCCATACCAGGCAACATCCTAGTAAATCTCCTCTGCAGTCTTTCCAAAGCTTCCACATCCTTCCTATAATGCGGTGACCAGAACTGCACGCAATACTCCAGGTGCGGTCTCACCAGAGTTTTGTAAAGCTGCAGCATGACCTCGTGGCTCCGAAACTCGATCCCCCTACTAATAAAAGCTAACACACCATATGCCTTCTTAACAGCCCTATTAACCTGGTTAGCAACCTTCAGGGATTTATGCACCTGGACACCAAGATCTCTCTGTTCATCTACACTACCAAGAATCTTCCCATTAGCCCAGTATTCTGCATTCCTGTTACTCCTTCCAAAGTGAATCACCTCACACTTCTCCGCATTAAACTCCATTTGCCATCTCTCAGCCCAGCTCTGCAGCCTATCTATGTCCCTCTGTACCCTCCAACACCCTTCGTCACAGGGGTAAACAGAGGGATTGGAGGGAAATACTGAACTGTCACAGCTGTAAACACAGGTCCCGGGGGAAATACTGAACTGTCACAAATTTAAACACAGGTCATGGGGGAAATACTGAGCTGTCACATCTGTAAACACAGGTCCTGGAGGAAATACTAACTGTCACAATTTTAAACACAGGGCCTGGAAGAAATACTGAACTTTCACAATTTTAAACACAGGGCCTGGAGGAAATACTGAACTGTCACAAGTGTAAACACAGGGCCTGGAGGAAATACTGAGCTGTTATAAATTTAAACACAGGGCCTGGAGGAAATACTGATCTGCCATAACTATAAACGCAGGCCTTGGGGGAAATACGGCACTGTCACAACATTACGACAGGTCCTGGAGGAAACACTGAGCTGTCACAACTGTAAACACAGGGCCTGGAGGAAACACTGAGTGTCATAACTTTAAAGACAGGTCCTGGGTGAAATAGTGAGCTGTCACAACTGGAAACACAGGTCCTGGCGGAAATAGTGAGCTGTCACAACTGTAAACACAGGTCCTGGTGGAAATACTGAACTGTCACAACTTTTAATGACAGGTCCGGGGAGAAACACTGAATTGTCACAAATTTAAAGACAGGGCCAGGGGGAAATACTGAACAGTCACAGCTTTAAACACAGGGCCTGGGAGAAATACTGAACTGTCACAAATTTAAACATAAGGCATGGAGGAAATACTGAACTTTCACAACTGGAAACACAGGTCCTGGGGGAAAGACTGAACTGTCTCAATTTTAAACACAAGGCCTTGGGGAAATACTGAACTGTCACAACTGTAAACAAAGGGCTGGAGGAAATACTAAACTGTCACAATTTTAAACACAGGGCCTGGAGGGAAATACTGAACTGTCACAACTGTAAACATAGGGCCTGGAGGCAATACTGAACTGTCACAAATGTAAACATGGGGTGTGGGGTAATACTGAAGTGTCACAACTGTAAATACAGGGCCTGGAAAAAATACTGAACTTTCCCTACTGTAAACATTGGGACTGGAGGAAATACTAAACTGTCACAGTTTTGAAGACAGGGCCTGGGGGAAATACAGAGCTGTCACAACTTTAAACACAGGTCCTGGGGGAAATACTGAACTGTCACAACTTTAAACACAGGTCCTGGGGGAAATACTGAGCTGTCACAGTTTTGAACACAGTTTCTGGGGGAAATACTGAGCTGTCACAACTTTAAAGACAGGTCCTGGCGGAAATAGTGAGCTGTCACAACTGTAAACACAGGGCCTGGAGGAAACACTGAAATGTCACAACTTTTAATGACAGGTCCTGTGGGAAATACTGAACTGTCACAAATTTATACACAGTTTCTGCGGGAAATACTGAACTGTCACAGCTTTAAACACAGGGCCTGTGGGAAATACTGAACTGTCACAAATTGAAACATAAGGCATGGTGGAAACACTGAACTGTCACAAATTTAAACACAAGGCCTGGAGGAAACACTGAACTGTCACAAATTTAAACACAGGGCCTGGAGGAAATACTGAACTGTCACAAATTTAAACACAGGGTCTGGAGGAAATACTGAACTGTCACAAATTTAAACACAAGGCCTGGAGGAAAGACTGAACTGTCACAAATTTAAACACAGGGCCTGGAGGAAATACTGAACTGTCACAAATTTAAACACAGGGCCTGGAGGAAATACTGAACTGTCACAAATTTAAACATAAGGCATGGTGGAAACACTGAACTGTCACAAATTTAAACACAAGGCCTGGAGGAAACACTGAACTGTCACAAATTTAAACACAAGGCCTGGAGGAAAGACTGAACTGTCACAAATTTAAACACAGGGCCTGGAGGAAATACTGAACTGTCACAAATTTAAACACAAGGCCTGGAGGAAAGACTGAACTGTCACAAATTTAAACACAAGGCCTGGAGGAAATACTGAACTGTCACAAATTTAAACACAAGGCCAGGAGGAAATACTGAACTGTCACAAATTTAAACACAGGGCCTGGAGGAAATACTGAACTGTCACAAATTTAAACACAAGGCCTGGAGGAAAGACTGAACTGTCACAAATTTAAACACAAGGCCTGGAGGAAATACTGAACTGTCACAACTTTAAACACAAGGCCTGGAGGAAATACTGAACTGTCACAAATTTAAACACAGGGCCTGGAGGAAATACTGAACTGTCACAAATTTAAACACAAGGCCTGGAGGAAATACTGAACTGTCACAACTTTAAACACAAGGCCTGGAGGAAATACTGAACTGTCACAACTTTAAACACAAGGCCTGGAGGAAATACTGAACTGTCACAAATTTAAACACAAGGCCTGGAGGAAATACTGAACTGTCACAACTTTAAACACAAGGCCTGGAGGAAATACTGAACTGTCACAACTTTAAACACAAGGCCTGGAGGAAATACTGAACTGTCACAAATTTAAACACAGGGCCTGGAGGAAATACTGAACTGTCACAAATTTAAACACAAGGCCTGGAGGAAATACTGAACTGTCACAAATTTAAACACAGGGCCTGGAGGAAATACTGAACTGTCACAAATTTAAACACAAGGCCTGGAGGAAAGACTGAACTGTCACAAATTTAAACACAAGGCCTGGAGGAAATACTGAACTGTCACAACTTTAAACACAAGGCCTGGAGGAAATACTGAACTGTCACAACTTTAAACACAAGGCCTGGAGGAAATACTGAACTGTCACAAATTTAAACACAAGGCCTGGAGGAAATACTGAACTGTCACAAATTTAAACACAGGGCCTGGAGGAAATACTGAACTGTTACAAATTTAAACACAGGGCCTGGAGGAAATACTGAACTGTCACAAATTTAAACACAAGGCCTGGAGGAAATACTGAACTGTCACAAATTTAAACACAGGGCCTGGAGGAAATACTGAACTGTCACAAATTTAAACACAAGGCCTGGAGTAAATACTGAACTGTCACAAATTTAAACACAAGGCCTGGAGGGAATACTGAACTGTCACAAATTTAAACACAAGGCCTGGAGGAAATACTGAACTGTCACAAATTTAAACACAAGGCCTGGAGGAAATACTGAACTGTCACAAATTTAAACACAAGGCCTGGAGGAAATACTGAACTGTCACAAATTTAAACACAAGGCCTGGAGGAAATACTGAACTGTCACTAATTTAAACACAAAGCCTGGAGGAAATACTGAACTGTCACAAATTTAAACACAAGGCCTGGAGGAAATACTGAACTGTCACAAATTTAAACACAAGGCCTGGAGGAAATACTGAACTGTCACTAATTTAAACACAAGGCCTGGAGGAAATACTGAACTGTCACAAATTTAAACACAAAGCCTGGAGGAAATACTGAACTGTCACAAATTTAAACACAGGGCCTGGAGGAAATACTGAACTGTCACAAATTTAAACACAAAGCCTGGAGGAAATACTGAACTGTCACAAATTTAAACACAGGGCCTGGAGGAAATACTGAACTGTCACAAATTTAAACACAAGGCCCGGAGGAAATACTGAACTGTCACAAATTTAAACACAGTGCCTGGAGGAAATACTGAACTGTCACAAATTTAAACACAGGGCCTGGCGGGAATACTGAACTGTCACAAATTTAAACACAGGGCCTGGCGGGAATACTGAACTGTCACAAATTTAAACACAGGGCCTGGAGGAAATACTGAACTGTCACAAATTTAAACACAGGGCCTGGCGGGAATACTGAACTATCACAAATTTAAACACAGGGCCTGGCGGGAATACTGAACTGTCACAAATTTAAACACAGGGCCTGGAGGAAATACTGAACTGTCACAAATTTAAACACAGGGCCTGTACGAAAAACTGAACTGTCACAAATTTAAACACAAGGCCTGGAGGAAATACTGAACAGTCACAAATTTAAACACAAGGCCTGGAGGAAATACTGAACTGTCACAAATTTAAACACAAGGCCTGGAGGAAATACTGGTCTGTCACAGCTTTAAACACAGGGCCTGGAGGAACTACTGAACGGTTACAAATTTAAACACAAGGCCTGGAGGGAATACTGAACTGTCACAAATTTAAACACAGGGCCTGGAGGAAATACTGAACTGTCACAAATTTAAACACAAGGCCTGGAGGAAATACTGAACTGTCACAAATTTAAACACAAGGCCTGGAGGAAATACTGAACTGTCACAAATTTAAACACAAGGCCTGGAGGGAATACTGAACTGTCACAAATTTAAACACAAGGCCTGGAGGGAATACTGAACTGTCACAAATTTAAACACAGGGCCTGGAGGAACTACTGAACGGTCACAAATTTAAACACAAGGCCTGGAGGGAATACTGAACTGTCACAAATTTAAACACAGGGCCTGGATGGAATACTGAACTGTCACAAATTTAAACACAGGGCCTGGAGGAAGTACTGAACTGTCACAAATTTAAACACAGGGCCTGGAGGAAATACTGAACTGTCACAAATTTAAACACAAGGCCTGGAGGAAATACTGAACTCTCACAAATTTAAACACAAGGCCTGGAGGAAATACTGAACTCTCACAAATTTAAACACAAGGCCTGGAGGAAATACTGAACTGTCACAAATTTAAACACAAGGCCTGGAGGAAATACTGAACTGTCACAAATTTAAACACAAGGCCTGGAGGAAATACTGAACTGTCACAAATTTAAATACAGGGCCTGGAGGAAATACTGAACTGTTACAAATTTAAACACAAGACCTGGAGGAAATACTGAACTGTCACAAATTTAAATACAGGGCCTGGAGGAAATACTGAACTGTTACAAATTTAAACACAGGGCCTGGAGGAAACACTGAACTGTGACAAATTTAAACACTGGGCCTGGAGGAAATACAGAACTGTCACAAATTTAAACACAGGGCCTGGAGGAAATACTGAACTGTAACAAATTTAAACACAAGGCCTGGAGGAAATACTGAACTCTCACAAATTTAAACACAAGGCCTGGAGGGAATACTGAACTGTCACAAATTTAAACACAAGGCCTGGAGGAAATACTGAACTGTCACAAATTTAAACACCAGGCCTGGAGGAAATACTGAACTGTCACAAATTAAACACAAGGCCTGGAGGAAATCCTGAACTGTCACAAATTTAAACACAGGGCCTGGAAGGAAATACTGAACTGTCACAAATTAAACACAAGGCCTGGAGGAAATCCTGAACTGTCACAAATTTAAACACAAGGCCTGGAGGAAATCCTGAACTGTCACAAATTTAAACACAAGGCCTGGAGGAAATACTGAACTGTCACAAATTTAAACACAAGGCCTGGAGGAAATACTGAACTGTCACAAATTTAAACACAAGGCCTGGAGGAAATACTGAACTGTCACAAATTTAAACACAAGGCCTGGAGGAAATACTGAACTGTCACAAATTTAAACACAAGGCCTGGAGGAAATACTGAACTGTCACAAATTTAAACACAGGGCCTGGAGGAAATACTGAACTGTCACAACTTTAAACACAAGGCCTGGAGGAAATACTGAACTGTCACAACTTTAAACACAAGGCCTGGAGGAAATACTGAACTGTCACAAATTTAAACACAAGGCCTGGAGGAAATACTGAACTGTCACAAATTTAAACACTGGGCCCGGAGGAAATACTGAACTGTCACAAATTTAAACACAAGGCCTGGAGGAAATACTGAACTGTCACAAATTTAAATACAGGGCCTGGAGGAAATACTGAACTGTCACAAATTTAAACACAGGGCCTAGAGGAAATACTGAACTGTCACAAATTTAAACACAGGGCCTGGAGGGAATACTGAACTGTCACAAATTTAAACACAGGGTCTGGAGGAAATACTGAACTGTCACAAATTTAAACACAAGGCCTGGAGGAAATACAGAACTGTCACAAATTTAAACACAAGGCCTGGAGGAAATACTGAACTGTAACAAATTTAAACACAAGGCCTGGAGGAAATACTGAACTCTCACAAATTTAAACACAGGGCCTGGAGGAAATACTGAACTGTCACAAATTTAAACACAAGGCCTGGAGGAAATACTGAACTGTCACAAATTTAAACACAAGGCCTGGAGGAAATACTGAACTCTCACAAATTTAAACACAAGGCCTAGAGGAAGTACTGAACTGTCACAAATTTAAATACAGGGCCTGGAAGGAAATACTGAACTGTCACAAATTAAACACAAGGCCTGGAGGAAATCCTGAACTGTCACAAATTTAAACACAAGGCCTGGAGGAAATACTAAACTGTCACAAACTTAAACACAAGGCCTGGAGTAAATACTGAACTGTCACAAATTTAAACACAAGGCCTGGAGGAAATACTGAACTGTCACAAATTTAAACACAAGGCCTGGAGGAAATACTGAACTGTCACAAATTTAAACACAGGGCCTGGAGGGAATACTGAACTGTCACAAATTTAAACACAAGGCCTGGAGGAAATACTGAACTGTCACAAATTTAAACACAGGGCCTGGAGGAAATACTGAACTGTCACAAATTTAAACACAAGGCCTGGAGGAAATACTGAACTGTCACAAATTTAAACACAAGGCCTGGAGTAAATACTGAACTGTCACAAATTTAAACACAAGGCCTGGAGGAAATACTGAACTGTCACAAATTTAAACACAAGGCCTGGAGGAAATACTGAACTGTCACAAATTTAAACACAGGGCCTGGAGGAAATACTGAACTGTCACAAATTTAAATACAAGGCCTGGAGGAAATAGTGAACTGTCACAAATTTAAACACAGGGCCTGGAGTAAATACTGAACTGTCACAAATTTAAACACAAGGCCTGGAGGAAATACTGAACTGTCACAAATTTAAACACAAGGCCTGGAGGAAGTACTGAACTGTCACAAATTTAAACACAAGGCCTGGAGGAAATCCTGAACTGTCACAAATTTAAACCCAAGGCCTGGAGGAAATAGTGAACTGTCACAAATTTAAACACAGGGCCTGGAGTAAATACTGAACTGTCACAAATTTAAACACAAGGCCTGGAGGAAATACTGAACTGTCACAAATTTAAACACAAGGCCTGGAGGAAGTACTGAACTGTCACAAATTTAAACACAAGGCCTGGAGGAAATCCTGAACTGTCACAAATTTAAACACAGGGCCTGGAGTAAATACTGAACTGTCACAAATTTAAACACAGGGCCTGAAGGAAATACTGAACTGTCACAAATTTAAACACAAGGCCTGGAGGGAATACTGAACTGTCACAAATTTAAACACAAGGCCTGGAGGAAATACTGAACTGTCACAAATTTAAACACAGGGTCTGGAGGAAATACTGAACTGTCACAAATTTAAACACAAGGCCTGGAGGAAATACTGAACTGTCACAAATTTAAACACAAGGCCTGGAGGAAGTACTGAACTGTCACAAATTTAAACACAAGGCCTGGAGGAAATCCTGAACTGTCACAAATTTAAACCCAAGGCCTGGAGGAAATAGTGAACTGTCACAAATTTAAACACAGGGCCTGGAGTAAATACTGAACTGTCACAAATTTAAACACAAGGCCTGGAGGAAATACTGAACTGTCACAAATTTAAACACAAGGCCTGGAGGAAGTACTGAACTGTCACAAATTTAAACACAAGGCCTGGAGGAAATCCTGAACTGTCACAAATTTAAACACAGGGCCTGGAGGAAGTACTGAACTGTCACAAATTTAAACACAAGGCCTTGAGGAAATACTGAACTGTCACAAATTTAAACACAGGGCCTGGAGGAAATACTGAACTGTCACAAATTTAAACACAAGGCCTGGAGGGAATACTGAACTGTCACAAATTTAAACACAAGGCCTGGAGGAAATACTGAACTGTCACAAATTTAAACACAGGGTCTGGAGGAAATACTGAACTGTCACAAATTTAAACACAGGGTCTGGAGGAAATACTGAACTGTCACAAATTTAAACACAAGGCCTGGAGGAAATACTGAACTGTAACAAATTTAAACACAAGGCCTGGAGGGAAATACTGAACTGTCACACATTTAAACACAAGGCCTGGAGGAAATACTGAACTGTCACAAATTTAAACACAAGGCCTGGAGGAAATACTGAACTGTCACAAATTTAAACACAAGGCCTGGAGGAAATACTGAACTGTCACAAATGTAAACACAGGGTCTGGAGGAAATACTGAACTGTCACAAATTTAAACACAAGGCCTGGAGGAAATACTGAACTGTCACAAATTTAAACACAAGGCCTGGAGGAAATACTGAACTGTCACAAATTTAAACACAAGGTCTGGAGGAAATACTGAACTGTCACAAATTTAAACACAGGGTCTGGAGGAAATACTGAACTGTTACAAATTTAAACACAAGGCCTGGATGAAATACTGAACTGTCACAAATTTAAACACTGGGTCTGGAGGAAATACTGAACTGTCACAAATTTAAACACAGGGCCTGGAGGAAATACTGAACTGTCACAAATTTAAACACAGGGTCTGGAGGAAATACTGAACTGTCACAAATTTAAACACAAGGCCTGGAGGAAATACTGAACTGTCACAAATTTAAACACAAGGCCTGGAGGAAATACTGAACTGTCACAAATTTAAACACAAGGCCTGGAGGAAATACTGAACTGTCACAAATTTAAACACAGGGTCTGGAGGAAATACTGAACTGTCACAAATTTAAACACAGGGTCTGGAGGAAATACTGAACTGTGACAAATTTAAACACAGGGCCTGGAGGAAATACTGAACTGTCACAAATTTAAACACAGGGTCTGGACGAAATACTGAACTGTCACAAATTTAAACACAGGGTCTGGAGCAAATACTGAACTGTGACAAATTTAAACACAGGGCCTGGAGGAAATACTGAACTGTCACAAATTTAAACACAAGGGCCTGGAGGAAATACTGAACTGTCACAAATTTAAACACAGGGTCTGGAGCAAATACTGAACTGTCACAAATTTAAACACAAGGCCTGGAGGAAATACTGAACTGTCACAAATTTAAACACAAGGCCTGGAGGAAATACTGAACTGTCACAAATTTAAACACAGGGCCTGGAGGAAATACTGAACTGTCACAAATTTAAACACAAGGCCTGGAGGAAATACTGAACTGTCACAAATTTAAACACAGGGCCTGGAGGAAATACTGAACTGTCACAAATTTAAACACAGGGCCTGGAGGAAATACTGAACTGTCACAAATTTAAACACAAGGCCTGGAGGAAGTACTGAACTGTCACAAATTTAAACACAAGGCCTGGAGGAAATCCTGAACTGTCACAAATTTAAACACAGGGCCTGGAGGAAGTACTGAACTGTCACAAATTTAAACACAAGGCCTGGAGGAAATACTGAACTGTCACAAATTTAAACACAAGGCCTGGAGGAAATACTGAACTCTCACAAATTTAAACACAAGGCCTGGAGGAAGTACTGAACTGTCACAAATTTAAATACAGGGCCTGGAAGGAAATACTGAACTGTCACAAATTTAAATACAGGGCCTGGAAGGAAATACTGAACTGTCACAAATTTAAACACATGGTCTGGAGGAAATACTGAACTGTCACAAATTTAAACACAAGGCCTGGAGGAAATACTGAACTGTAACAAATTTAAACACAAGGCCTGGAGGGAAATACTGAACTGTCACACATTTAAACACAAGGCCTGGAGGAAATACTGAACTGTCACAAATTTAAACACAAGGCCTGGAGGAAATACTGAACTGTCACAAATTTAAACACAAGGCCTGGAGGAAATACTGAACTGTCACAAATGTAAACACAGGGTCTGGAGGAAATACTGAACTGTCACAAATTTAAACACAAGGCCTGGAGGAAATACTGAACTGTCACAAATTTAAACACAAGGCCTGGAGGAAATACTGAACTGTCACAAATTTAAACACAAGGTCTGGAGGAAATACTGAACTGTCACAAATTTAAACACAGGGTCTGGAGGAAATACTGAACTGTTACAAATTTAAACACAAGGCCTGGATGAAATACTGAACTGTCACAAATTTAAACACTGGGTCTGGAGGAAATACTGAACTGTCACAAATTTAAACACAGGGCCTGGAGGAAATACTGAACTGTCACAAATTTAAACACAGGGTCTGGAGGAAATACTGAACTGTCACAAATTTAAACACAAGGCCTGGAGGAAATACTGAACTGTCACAAATTTAAACACAAGGCCTGGAGGGAATACTGAACTGTCACAAATTTAAACACAGGGTCTGGAGGAAATACTGAACTGTCACAAATTTAAACACAGGGTCTGGAGGAAATACTGAACTGTCACAAATTTAAACACAAGGCCTGGAGGAAATACTGAACTGTCACAAATTTAAACACAAGGCCTGGAGGAAATACTGAACTGTCACAAATTTAAACACAAGGCCTGGAGGGAATACTGAACTGTCACAAATTTAAACACAGGGTCTGGAGGAAATACTGAACTGTCACAAATTTAAACACAAGGCCTGGAGGAAATACTGAACTGTCACAAATTTAAACACAAGGCCTGGAGGAAATACTGAACTGTCACAAATTTAAACACAGGGTCTGGAGGAAATACTGAACTGTCACAAATTTAAACACAGGGTCTGGAGGAAATACTGAACTGTCACAAATTTAAACACAGGGTCTGGAGGAAATACTGAACTGTGACAAATTTAAACACAGGGCCTGGAGGAAATACTGAACTGTCACAAATTTAAACACAGGGTCTGGACGAAATACTGAACTGTCACAAATTTAAACACAGGGTCTGGAGCAAATACTGAACTGTGACAAATTTAAACACAGGGCCTGGAGGAAATACTGAACTGTCACAAATTTAAACACAAGGGCCTGGAGGAAATACTGAACTGTCACAAATTTAAACACAGGGTCTGGAGCAAATACTGAACTGTCACAAATTTAAACACAAGGCCTGGAGGAAATACTGAACTGTCACAAATTTAAACACAAGGCCTGGAGGAAATACTGAACTGTCACAAATTTAAACACAGGGTCTGGAGGAAATACTGAACTGTCACAAATTTAAACACAAGGCCTGGAGGAAATACTGAACTGTCACAAATTTAAAAACAGGGCCTGGAGGAAATACTGAACTGTCACAAATTTAAACACAGGGCCTGGAGGAAATACTGAACTGTCACAAATTTAAACACAAGGCCTGGAGGAAATACTGAACTGTCACAAATTTAAGCACAAGGCCTGGAGGAAATACTGAACTGTAACAAATTTAAACACAAGGCCTGGAGGAAATACTGAACTCTCACAAATTTAAACACAGGGCCTGGAGGAAATACTGAACTGTCACAAATTTAAACACAAGGCCTGGAGGAAATACTGAACTCTCACAAATTTAAACACAAGGCCTGGAGGAAATACTGAACTGTCACAAATTTAAATACAGGGCCTGGAAGGAAATACTGAACTGTCACAAATTTAAACACAAGGCCTGGAGGAAATACTGAACTGTCACAAATTTAAACACAGGGCCTGGAGGAAATACTGAACTGTCACAAATTTAAACACAAGGCCTGGAGGAAATACTGAACTGTCACAAATTTAAACACAAGGCCTGGAGGAAATACTGAACTGTCACAAATTTAAACACAAGGCCTGGAGGAAATACTGAACTGTCACAAATTTAAACACAGTGCCTGGAGGAAATACTGAACTGTCACAAATTTAAACACAAGGCCTGGAGGAAATACTGAACTGTCACAAATTTAAACACAAGGCCTGGAGGAAATACTGAATTGTCACAAATTTAAACACAGGGCCTGGAGGAAATACTGAACTGTCACAAATTTAAACACAAGGCCTGGAGGAAATACTGAACTGTCACAAATTTAAACACAGGGTCTGGAGGAAATACTGAACTGTCACAAATTTAAACACAGTGCCTGGAGGAAATACTGAACTGTCACAAATTTAAACACAAGGCCTGGAGGAAATACTGAACTGTCACAAATTTAAACACAAGGCCTGGAGGAAATACTGAATTGTCACAAATTTAAACACAAGGCCTGGAGTAAATACTGAACTGTCACAAATTTAAACACAAGGCGTGGAGGAAATACTGAACTGTCACAAATTTAAACACACGGCCTGGAGGAAATACTGAACTGTCACAAATTTAAACACAGGGCCTGGAGGAAATACTGAACTGTCACAAATTTAAATACAGGGCCTGGAAGGAAATACTGAACTGTCACAAATTAAACACAAGGCCTGGAGGAAATACTGAACTGTCACAAATTTAAACACAAGGCCTGGAGGAAATACTGAACTGTCACAAATTTAAACACAGGGCCTGGAGGAAATACTGAACTGTCACAAATTTAAATACAGGGCCTGGAAGGAAATACTGAACTGTCACAAATTAAACACAAGGCCTGGAGGAAATCCTGAACTGTCACAAATTTAAACACAAGGTCTGGAGGAAATACTGAACTGTCACAAATTTAAACACAAGGTCTGGAGGAAATACTGAACTGTCACAAATTTAAACACAAGGCCTGGAGGAAATACTGAACTGTCACAAATTTAAACACAGTGCCTGGAGGAAATACTGAACTGTCACAAATTTAAACACAAGGCCTGGAGGAAATACTGAACTGTCACAAATTTAAACACAAGGCCTGGAGGAAATACTGAACTGTCACAAATTTAAACACAAGGCCTGGAGTAAATACTGAACTGTCACAAATTTAAACACAAGGCCTGGAGGAAATACTGAACTGTCACAAATTTAAACACAAGGCCTGGAGGAAATACTGAACTGCCACAAATTTAAACACAGGGCCTGGAGGAAATACTGAACTGTCACAAATTTAAATACAGGGCCTGGAAGGAAATACTGAACTGTCACAAATTAAACACAAGGCCTGGAGGAAATCCTGAACTGTCACAAATTTAAACCCAAGGCCTGGAGGAAATAGTGAACTGTCACAAATTTAAACACAAGGCCTGGAGTAAATACTGAACTGTCACAAATTTAAACACAAGGCCTGGAGGAAATACTGAACTGTCACAAATTTAAACACAAGGCCTGGAGGAAATACTGAATTGTCACAAATTTAAACACAGGGCCTGGAGGAAATACTGAACTGTCACAAATTTAAACACAAGGCCTGGAGGAAATACTGAACTGTCACAAATTTAAACACAGGGTCTGGAGGAAATACTGAACTGTCACAAATTTAAACACAGTGCCTGGAGGAAATACTGAACTGTCACAAATTTAAACACAAGGCCTGGAGGAAATACTGAACTGTCACAAATTTAAACACAAGGCCTGGAGGAAATACTGAATTGTCACAAATTTAAACACAAGGCCTGGAGTAAATACTGAACTGTCACAAATTTAAACACAAGGCCTGGAGGAAATACTGAACTGTCACAAATTTAAACACACGGCCTGGAGGAAATACTGAACTGTCACAAATTTAAACACAGGGCCTGGAGGAAATACTGAACTGTCACAAATTTAAATACAGGGCCTGGAAGGAAATACTGAACTGTCACAAATTAAACACAAGGCCTGGAGGAAATACTGAACTGTCACAAATTTAAACACAAGGCCTGGAGGAAATACTGAACTGTCACAAATTTAAACACAGGGCCTGGAGGAAATACTGAACTGTCACAAATTTAAATACAGGGCCTGGAAGGAAATACTGAACTGTCACAAATTAAACACAAGGCCTGGAGGAAATCCTGAACTGTCACAAATTTAAACACAAGGTCTGGAGGAAATACTGAACTGTCACAAATTTAAACACAAGGTCTGGAGGAAATACTGAACTGTCACAAATTTAAACACAAGGCCTGGAGGAAATACTGAACTGTCACAAATTTAAACACAGTGCCTGGAGGAAATACTGAACTGTCACAAATTTAAACACAAGGCCTGGAGGAAATACTGAACTGTCACAAATTTAAACACAAGGCCTGGAGGAAATACTGAACTGTCACAAATTTAAACACAAGGCCTGGAGTAAATACTGAACTGTCACAAATTTAAACACAAGGCCTGGAGGAAATACTGAACTGTCACAAATTTAAACACAAGGCCTGGAGGAAATACTGAACTGCCACAAATTTAAACACAGGGCCTGGAGGAAATACTGAACTGTCACAAATTTAAATACAGGGCCTGGAAGGAAATACTGAACTGTCACAAATTAAACACAAGGCCTGGAGGAAATCCTGAACTGTCACAAATTTAAACCCAAGGCCTGGAGGGAATACTGAACTGTCACAAATTTAAACACAAGGCCTGGAGGAAATACTGAACTGTCACAAATTTAAACACAGGGCCTGGAGGAAATACTGAACTGTCACAAATTTAAACACAAGGCCTGGAGGAAATACTGAACTGTCACAAATTTAAACACAAGGCCTGGAGGAAATACTGAACTGTCACAAATTTAAACACAAGGCCTGGAGGAAATACTGAACTGTCACAAATTTAAACACAGTGCCTGGAGGAAATACTGAACTGTCACAAATTTAAACACAAGGCCTGGAGGAAATACTGAACTGTCACAAATTTAAACACAAGGCCTGGAGGAAATACTGAATTGTCACAAATTTAAACACAGGGCCTGGAGGAAATACTGAACTGTCACAAATTTAAACACAAGGCCTGGAGGAAATACTGAACTGTCACAAATTTAAACACAGGGTCTGGAGGAAATACTGAACTGTCACAAATTTAAACACAGTGCCTGGAGGAAATACTGAACTGTCACAAATTTAAACACAAGGCCTGGAGGAAATACTGAACTGTCACAAATTTAAACACAAGGCCTGGAGGAAATACTGAATTGTCACAAATTTAAACACAAGGCCTGGAGTAAATACTGAACTGTCACAAATTTAAACACAAGGCCTGGAGGAAATACTGAACTGTCACAAATTTAAACACACGGCCTGGAGGAAATACTGAACTGTCACAAATTTAAACACAGGGCCTGGAGGAAATACTGAACTGTCACAAATTTAAATACAGGGCCTGGAAGGAAATACTGAACTGTCACAAATTAAACACAAGGCCTGGAGGAAATACTGAACTGTCACAAATTTAAACACAAGGCCTGGAGGAAATACTGAACTGTCACAAATTTAAACACAGGGCCTGGAGGAAATACTGAACTGTCACAAATTTAAATACAGGGCCTGGAAGGAAATACTGAACTGTCACAAATTAAACACAAGGCCTGGAGGAAATCCTGAACTGTCACAAATTTAAACACAAGGTCTGGAGGAAATACTGAACTGTCACAAATTTAAACACAAGGTCTGGAGGAAATACTGAACTGTCACAAATTTAAACACAGTGCCTGGAGGAAATACTGAACTGTCACAAATTTAAACACAAGGCCTGGAGGAAATACTGAACTGTCACAAATTTAAACACAAGGCCTGGAGGAAATACTGAACTGTCACAAATTTAAACACAAGGCCTGGAGTAAATACTGAACTGTCACAAATTTAAACACAAGGCCTGGAGGAAATACTGAACTGTCACAAATTTAAACACAAGGCCTGGAGGAAATACTGAACTGCCACAAATTTAAACACAGGGCCTGGAGGAAATACTGAACTGTCACAAATTTAAATACAGGGCCTGGAAGGAAATACTGAACTGTCACAAATTAAACACAAGGCCTGGAGGAAATCCTGAACTGTCACAAATTTAAACCCAAGGCCTGGAGGAAATACTGAACTGTCACAAATTTAAACACAGTGCCTGGAGGAAATACTGAACTGTCACAAATTTAAACACAAGGCCTGGAGGAAATACTGAACTGTCACAAATTTAAACACAAGGCCTGGAGGAAATACTGAATTGTCACAAATTTAAACACAAGGCCTGGAGTAAATACTGAACTGTCACAAATTTAAACACAAGGCCTGGAGGAAATACTGAACTGTCACAAATTTAAACACACGGCCTGGAGGAAATACTGAACTGTCACAAATTTAAACACAGGGCCTGGAGGAAATACTGAACTGTCACAAATTTAAATACAGGGCCTGGAAGGAAATACTGAACTGTCACAAATTAAACACAAGGCCTGGAGGAAATACTGAACTGTCACAAATTTAAACACAAGGCCTGGAGGAAATACTGAACTGTCACAAATTTAAACACAGGGCCTGGAGGAAATACTGAACTGTCACAAATTTAAATACAGGGCCTGGAAGGAAATACTGAACTGTCACAAATTAAACACAAGGCCTGGAGGAAATCCTGAACTGTCACAAATTTAAACACAAGGTCTGGAGGAAATACTGAACTGTCACAAATTTAAACACAAGGTCTGGAGGAAATACTGAACTGTCACAAATTTAAACACAAGGCCTGGAGGAAATACTGAACTGTCACAAATTTAAACACAGTGCCTGGAGGAAATACTGAACTGTCACAAATTTAAACACAAGGCCTGGAGGAAATACTGAACTGTCACAAATTTAAACACAAGGCCTGGAGGAAATACTGAACTGTCACAAATTTAAACACAAGGCCTGGAGTAAATACTGAACTGTCACAAATTTAAACACAAGGCCTGGAGGAAATACTGAACTGTCACAAATTTAAACACAAGGCCTGGAGGAAATACTGAACTGCCACAAATTTAAACACAGGGCCTGGAGGAAATACTGAACTGTCACAAATTTAAATACAGGGCCTGGAAGGAAATACTGAACTGTCACAAATTAAACACAAGGCCTGGAGGAAATCCTGAACTGTCACAAATTTAAACCCAAGGCCTGGAGGAAATAGTGAACTGTCACAAATTTAAACACAAGGCCTGGAGTAAATACTGAACTGTCACAAATTTAAACACAAGGCCTGGAGGAAATACTGAACTGTCACAAATTTAAACACAAGGCCTGGAGGAAGTACTGAACTGTCACAAATTTAAACACAAGGCCTGGAGGAAATCCTGAACTGTCACAAATTTAAACACAGGGCCTGGAGGAAATACTGAACTGTCACAAATTTAAACACAAGGCCTGGAGGAAATACTGAACTGTCACAAATTTAAACACAGGGTCTGGAGGAAATACTGAACTGTCACAAATTTAAACATAAGGCCTGGAGGAAATACTGAACTGTCACAAATTTAAACACAGGGTCTGGAGGAAATACTGAACTGTCACAAATTTAAACACAAGGCCTGGAGGAAATACTGAACTGTCACAAATTTAAACACAAGGCCTGGAGGAAATACTGAACTGTCACAAATTTAAACACAGGGCCTGGAGGGAAATACTGAACTGTCACAAATTTAAACACAAGGCCTGGAGGAAATACTGAACTGTCACAAATTTAAACACAAGGTCTGGAGGAAATACTGAACTGTCACAAATTTAAACACAAGACCTGGATTAAATACTGAACTGTCACAAATTTAAACACAAGGCCTGGAGGAAATACTGAACTGTCACAAATTTAAACACAAGGCCTGGATTAAATACTGAACTGTCACAAATTTAAACACGAGGCCTGGAGGAAATACTGAACTGTCACAAATTTAAACACAAGGCCTGGAGGAAATACTGAACTGTCACAAATTTAAACACAAGGCCTGGAGGAAATACTGAACTGTCACAAATTTAAACACAAGGCCTGGATTAAATACTGAACTGTCACAAATTTAAACACAAGGCCTGGAGGAAATACTGAACTGTCACAAATTTAAACACAGGGCCTGGAGGGAAATACTGAACTGTCACAAATTTAAACACAAGGCCTGGAGGAAATACTGAACTGTCACAAATTTAAACACAAGGTCTGGAGGAAATACTGAACTGTCACAAATTTAAACACAAGACCTGGATTAAATACTGAACTGTCACAAATTTAAACACAAGGCCTGGAGGAAATACTGAACTGTCACAAATTTAAACACAAGGCCTGGATTAAATACTGAACTGTCACAAATTTAAACACGAGGCCTGGAGGAAATACTGAACTGTCACAAATTTAAACACAAGGCCTGGAGGAAATACTGAACTGTCACAAATTTAAACACAAGGCCTGGATTAAATACTGAACTGTCACAAATTTAAACACAAGGCCTGGAGGAAATACTGAACTGTCACAAATTTAAACACAAGGTCTGGAGGAAATACTGAACTGTCACAAATTTAAACACAAGGCCTGGATTAAATACTGAACTGTCACAAATTTAAACACAAGGCCTGGAGGAAATACTGAACTGTCACAAATTTAAACACAAGGCCTGGATTAAATACTGAACTGTCACAAATTTAAACACAAGGCCTGGAGGAAATACTGAACTGTCACAAATTTAAACACAAGGCCTGGAGGAAATACTGAACTGTCACAAATTTAAACACAAGGCCTGGATTAAATACTGAACTGTCACAAATTTAAACACAAGGCCTGGAGGAAATACTGAACTGTCACAAATTTAAACACAAGGCCTGGATTAAATACTGAACTGTCACAAATTTAAACACAAGGCCTGGAGGAAATACTGAACTGTCACAAATTTAAACACAAGGCCTGGAGGAAATACTGAACTGTCACAAATTTAAACACAAGGCCTGGATTAAATATTGAACTGTCACAAATTTAAACACAAGGCCTGGAGGAAATACTGAACTGTCACAAATTTAAACACAAGGCCTGGATTAAATACTGAACTGTCACAAATTTAAACACAAGGCCTGGAGGAAATACTGAACTGTCACAAATTTAAACACAGGGTCTGGAGGAAATACTGAACTGTCACAAATTTAAACACAGGGCCTGGAGGAAATACTGAACTGTCACAAATTTAAACACAGGGCCTGGAGGAAATACTGAACTGTCACAAATTTAAACACAAGGCCTGGAGGAAATACTGAACTGTCACAAATTTAAACACAAGGCATGGAGGAAATACTGAACTGTCACAAATTTAAACACAAGGCCTGGAGGAAATACTGAACTGTCACAAATTTAAACACAAGGCCTGGAGGAAATACTGAACTGTCACAAATTTAAACACAAGGCCTGGAGGGAATACTGAACTGTCACAAATTTAAACACAAGGCCTGGAGGAAATACTGAACTGTCACAAATTTAAACACAAGGCCTGGAGGAAATACTGAACTGTCACAAATTTAAACACAAGGCCTGGAGGAAATACTGAACTGTCACAAATTTAAACACAAGGCCTGGATTAAATACTGAACTGTCACAAATTTAAACACAAGGCCTGGAGGAAATACTGAACTGTCACAAATTTAAACACAAGGCCTGGAGGAAATACTGAACTGTCACAAATTTAAACACAAGGCCTGGAGGAAATACTGAACTGTCACAAATTTAAACACAAGGCCTGGAGGAAATACTGAACTGTCACAAATTTAAACACAGTGTCTGGAGGAAATACTGAACTGTCACAAATTTAAACACAAGGCCTGGAGGAAATACTGAACTGTCACAAATTTAAACACAGGGTCTGGAGGAAATACTGAACTGTCACAAATTTAAACACAGGGTCTGGAGGAAATACTGAACTGTGACAAATTTAAACACAGGGTCTGGAGGAAATACTGAACTGTCACAAATTTAAACACAAGGCCTGGAGGAAATACTGAACTGTCACAAATTTAAACACAAGGCCTGGAGGAAATACTGAACTGTCACAAATTTAAACACAAGGCCTGGAGGAAATACTGAACTGTCACAAATTTAAACACAGGGCCTGGAGGAAATACTGAACTGTCACAAATTTAAACACAAGGCCTGGAGGAAATACTGAACTGTCACAAATTTAAACACAGGGCCTGGAGGAAATACTGAACTGTCACAAATTTAAACACAAGGCCTGGAGGAAATACTGAACTGTCACAAATTTAAACACAAGGCCTGGAGGAAATACTGAACTGTCACAAATTTAAACACAAGGCCTGGAGTAAACACTGAACTGTCACAAATTTAAACACAAGGCCTGGAGGAAATACTGAACTGTCACAAATTTAAACACAGGGTCTGGAGGAAATACTGAACTGTGACAAATTTAAACACAAGGCCTGGAGGAAATCCTGAACTGTTACAAATTTAAACACAAGGTCTGGAGGAAATACTGAACTGTCACAAATTTAAACACAAGGCCTGGTGAAATACTGAACTGTCACAAATTTAAACACAAGTCCTGGAGGAAATACTGAACTGTCACAAATTTAAACACAAGGCCTGGAGGAAATACTGAACTGTCACAAATTTAAACACAGGGTCTGGAGGAAATACTGAACTGTCACAACTTTAAACACAGGGCCTGGAGGAAATACTGAACTGTCACAAATTTAAACACAGGGCCTGGAGGAAATACTGAACTGTCACAAATTTAAACACAAGGCCTGGAGGAAATACTGAACTGTCACAAATTTAAACACAAGGCCTGGAGGAAATACTGAACTGTCACAAATTTAAACACAGGGCCTGGAGGAAATACTGAACTGTCACAAATTTAAACACAGGGTCTGGAGGAAATACTGAACTGTCACAAATTTAAACACAGGGTCTGGAGGAAATACTGAACTGTCACAAATTTAAACACAAGGCCTGGAGGAAATACTGAACTGTCACAAATTTAAACACAGGGCCTGGAGGAAATACTGAACTGTCACAAATTTAAACACAAGGCCTGGAGGAAATACTGAACTGTCACAAATTTAAACACAAGGCCTGGAGGAAATACTGAACTGTCACAAATTTAAACACAGGGCCTGGAGGAAATACTGAACTGCCACAAATTTAAACACAGGGTCTGGAGGAAATACTGAACTGTCACAAATTTAAACACAAGGCCTGGAGGAAATACTGAACGGTTACAAATTTAAACACAAGGCCTGGAGGAAATACTGAACTGTCACAAATTTAAACACAGGGCCTGGAGGAAATACTGAACTGTTACAAATTTAAACACAAGGCCTGGAGGAAATACTGAACTGTTACAAATTTAAACACAAGGCCTGGAGGAAATACTGAACTGTCACAAATTTAAACACAAGGCCTGGAGGGAAATACTGAACTGCCACAAATTTAAACACAGGGCCTGGAGGAAATACTGAACTGTCACAAATTTAAACACAGGGCCTGGAGGGAAATACTGAACTGTCACAAATTTAAACACAATGTCTGGAGGAAATACTGAACTGCCACAAATTTAAACACAAGGCCTGGAGGAAATACTGAACTGTTACAAATTTAAACACAGGGCCTGGAGGAAATACTGAACTGTCACAAATTTCAACACAGGGCCTGGAGGGAAATACTGAACTGTCACAAATTTAAACACAATGTCTGGAGGAAATACTGAACTGTCACAAATTTAAACACAAGTCCTGGAGGAAATACTGAACTGTCACAGCTTTAAACACAGGGCCTGGAGGGAAATACTGAACTGTCACAAATTTAAACACAATGTCTGGATGAAATACTGAACTGTCACAGCTTTAAACACAGGGCCTGGAGGAAATACTGAACTGTCACAGCTTTAAACACAGGGCCTGGAGGGAAATACTGAACTGTCACAAATTTAAACACAATGTCT
The DNA here is from genome assembly GCF_036365525.1 of Heterodontus francisci. Lineage (NCBI taxonomy): Eukaryota > Metazoa > Chordata > Chondrichthyes > Heterodontiformes > Heterodontidae > Heterodontus > Heterodontus francisci. The sequence continues at coordinate 1,383,059 of NW_027141639.1, read as the reverse complement.
GGAGGAAATACTGAACTGTCACAGCTTTAACCACAGGGCCTGGAGGGAAATACTGAACTGTCACAAATTTAAACACAATGTCTGGAGGGAATACTGAACTGTTACAAATTTAAACACAGGGCCTGGAGGAAATACTGAACTGTCACAAATTTAAACACAAGGCCTGGAGGAAATACTGAACTGTCACAAATTTAAACACAAGGCCTGGAGGAAATACTGAACTGTCACAAATTTAAACACAAGGCCTGGAGGAAATACTGAACTGTCACAAATTTAAACACAAGGCCTGGAGGGAAATACTGAACTGTCACAAATTTAAACACAATGTCTGGAGGGAATACTGAACTGTTACAAATTTAAACACAGGGCCTGGAGTAAATACTGAACTGTCACAAATTTAAACACAGGGCCTGGAGGAAATACTGAACTGTCACAAATTTAAACACAGGGCCTGGAGGAAATACTGAACTGTCACAAATTTAAACACAAGGCCTGGAGGAAATACTGAACTGTCACAAATTTAAACACAAGGCCTGGAGGAAAGACTGAACTGTCACAAATTTAAACACAGGGCCTGGAGGGAAATACTGAACAGTCACAAATTTAAACACAAGGCCTGGAGGAAATCCTGAACTGTCACAAATTTAAACACAAGGCCTGGAGGAAATACTGAACTGTCACAAATTTAAACACAAGGCCTGGAGGAAATCCTGAACTGTCACAAATTTAAACACAAGGCCTGGAGGAAATCCTGAACTGTCACAAATTTAAACACAGGGCACGGAGGAAATACTGAACTGTCACAAATTTAAACACAGGGCCTGGAGGAAATACTGAACTGTCACAAATTTAAACACAGGGCCTGGAGGAAATACTGAACTGTCACAAATTTAAACACAAGGCCTGGAGGAAATACTGAACTGTCACAAATTTAAACACAAGGCCTGGAGGAAAGACTGAACTGTCACAAATTTAAACACAGGGCCTGGAGGGAAATACTGAACAGTCACAAATTTAAACACAAAGCCTGGAGGAAATACTGAACTGTCACAAATTTAAACACAAGGCCTTGAGTGAAATACTGAACTGTCACAAATTTAAACACGGGGTCTGGAGGAAATACTGAACTGTCACAAATTTAAACACAATGTCTGGAGGGAATACTGAACTGTTAAAAAATTTAAACACAGGGCCTGGAGGAAATACTGAACTGTCACAAATTTAAACACAGGGCCTGGAGGAAATACTGAACTGTCACAAATTTAAACACAAGGCCTGGAGGAAATACTGAACTGTCACAAATTTAAACACAAGGCCTGGAGGAAATACTGAACTGTCACAAATTTAAACACAAGGTCTGGAGGAAATACTGAACTGTCACAAATTTAAACACAAGGCCTGGAGGGAAATACTGTACTGTCACAAATTTAAACACAATGTCTGGAGGGAATACTGAACTGTTACAAATTTAAACACAGGGCCTGGAGTAAATACTGAACTGTCACAAATTTAAACACAGGGCCTGGAGGAAATACTGAACTGTCACAAATTTAAACACAGGGCCTGGAGGAAATACTGAACTGTCACAAATTTAAACACAAGGCCTGGAGGAAATACTGAACTGTCACAAATTTAAACACAAGGCCTGGAGGAAATCCTGAACTGTCACAAATTTAAACACAAGGCCTGGAGGAAATACTGAACTGTCACAAATTTAAACACAAGGCCTTGAGGAAATCCTGAACTGTCACAAATTTAAACACAAGGCCTGGAGGAAATCCTGAACTGTCACAAATTTAAACACAGGGCACGGAGGAAATACTGAACTGTCACAAATTTAAACACAGGGCCTGGAGGAAATACTGAACTGTCACAAATTTAAACACAGGGCCTGGAGGAAATACTGAACTGTCACAAATTTAAACACAAGGCCTGGAGGAAATACTGAACTGTCACAAATTTAAACACAAGGCCTGGAGGAAAGACTGAACTGTCACAAATTTAAACACAGGGCCTGGAGGGAAATACTGAACAGTCACAAATTTAAACACAAAGCTGGAGGAAATACTGAACTGTCACAAATTTAAACACAAGGCCTTGAGTGAAATACTGAACTGTCACAAATTTAAACACGGGGTCTGGAGGAAATACTGAACTGTCACAAAATTAAACACAAGGCCTTGAGGGAAATACTGAACTGTCACAAATTTAAACACAATGTCTGGAGGGAATACTGAACTGTTACAAATTTAAACACAGGGCCTGGAGTAAATACTGAACTGTCACAAATTTCAACACAGGGCCTGGAGGGAAATACTGAACTGTCACAAATTTAAACACAATGTCTGGAGGAAATACTGAACTGTCACAAATTTAAACACAAGTCCTGGAGGAAATACTGAACTGTCACAGCTTTAAACACAGGGCCTGGAGGGAAATACTGAACTGTCACAAATTTAAACACAATGTCTGGATGAAATACTGAACTGTCACAGCTTTAAACACAGGGCCTGGAGGAAATACTGAACTGTCACAGCTTTAAACACAGGGCCTGGAGGGAAATACTGAACTGTCACAAATTTAAACACAATGTCTGGAGGAAATACTGAACTGTCACAGCTTTAAACACAGGGCCTGGAGGGAAATACTGAACTGTCACAAATTTAAACACAATGTCTGGAGGGAATACTGAACTGTTACAAATTTAAACACAGGGCCTGGAGGAAATACTGAACTGTCACAAATTTAAACACAAGGCCTGGAGGAAATACTGAACTGTCACAAATTTAAACACAAGGCCTGGAGGAAATACTGAACTGTCACAAATTTAAACACAAGGCCTGGAGGAAATACTGAACTGTCACAAATTTAAACACAAGGCCTGGAGGGAAATACTGAACTGTCACAAATTTAAACACAATGTCTGGAGGGAATACTGAACTGTTACAAATTTAAACACAGGGCCTGGAGTAAATACTGAACTGTCACAAATTTAAACACAGGGCCTGGAGGGAATACTGAACTGTCACAAATTTAAACACAAGGCCTGGAGGAAAGACTGAACTGTCACAAATTTAAACACAGGGCCTGGAGGAAATACTGAACTGTCACAAATTTAAACACAGGGCCTGGAGGAAATACTGAACTGTCACAAATTTAAACACAAGGCCTGGAGGAAATACTGAACTGTCACAAATTTAAACACAGGGCCTGGAGGAAATACTGAACTGTCACAAATTTAAACACAGGGCCTGGAGGAAATACTGAACTGTCACAAATTTAAACACAAGGCCTGGAGGAAATACTGAACTGTCACAAATTTAAACACAAGGCCTGGAGGAAAGACTGAACTGTCACAAATTTAAACACAGGGCCTGGAGGGAAATACTGAACAGTCACAAATTTAAACACAAGGCCTGGAGGAAATCCTGAACTGTCACAAATTTAAACACAAGGCCTGGAGGAAATACTGAACTGTCACAAATTTAAACACAAGGCCTGGAGGAAATCCTGAACTGTCACAAATTTAAACACAAGGCCTGGAGGAAATCCTGAACTGTCACAAATTTAAACACAGGGCACGGAGCAAATACTGAACTGTCACAAATTTAAACACAGGGCCTGGAGGAAATACTGAACTGTCACAAATTTAAACACAGGGCCTGGAGGAAATACTGAACTGTCACAAATTTAAACACAAGGCCTGGAGGAAATACTGAACTGTCACAAATTTAAACACAAGGCCTGGAGGAAAGACTGAACTGTCACAAATTTAAACACAGGGCCTGGAGGGAAATACTGAACAGTCACAAATTTAAACACAAAGCCTGGAGGAAATACTGAACTGTCACAAATTTAAACACAAGGCCTTGAGTGAAATACTGAACTGTCACAAATTTAAACACGGGGTCTGGAGGAAATACTGAACTGTCACAAAATTAAACACAAGGCCTTGAGGGAAATACTGAACTGTCACAAATTTAAACACAATGTCTGGAGGGAATACTGAACTGTTAAAAAATTTAAACACAGGGCCTGGAGGAAATACTGAACTGTCACAAATTTAAACACAGGGCCTGGAGGAAATACTGAACTGTCACAAATTTAAACACAAGGCCTGGAGGAAATACTGAACTGTCACAAATTTAAACACAAGGCCTGGAGGAAATACTGAACTGTCACAAATTTAAACACAAGGTCTGGAGGAAATACTGAACTGTCACAAATTTAAACACAAGGCCTGGAGGGAAATACTGTACTGTCACAAATTTAAACACAATGTCTGGAGGGAATACTGAACTGTTACAAATTTAAACACAGGGCCTGGAGTAAATACTGAACTGTCACAAATTTAAACACAGGGCCTGGAGGAAATACTGAACTGTCACAAATTTAAACACAGGGCCTGGAGGAAATACTGAACTGTCACAAATTTAAACACAAGGCCTGGAGGAAATACTGAACTGTCACAAATTTAAACACAGGGCCTGGAGGAAATCCTGAACTGTCACAAATTTAAACACAAGGCCTGGAGGAAATACTGAACTGTCACAAATTTAAACACAAGGCCTGGAGGAAATCCTGAACTGTCACAAATTTAAACACAAGGCCTGGAGGAAATCCTGAACTGTCACAAATTTAAACACAGGGCACGGAGGAAATACTGAACTGTCACAAATTTAAACACAGGGCCTGGAGGAAATACTGAACTGTCACAAATTTAAACACAGGGCCTGGAGGAAATACTGAACTGTCACAAATTTAAACACAAGGCCTGGAGGAAATACTGAACTGTCACAAATTTAAACACAAGGCCTGGAGGAAAGACTGAACTGTCACAAATTTAAACACAGGGCCTGGAGGGAAATACTGAACAGTCACAAATTTAAACACAAAGCCTGGAGGAAATACTGAACTGTCACAAATTTAAACACAAGGCCTTGAGTGAAATACTGAACTGTCACAAATTTAAACACGGGGTCTGGAGGAAATACTGAACTGTCACAAAATTAAACACAAGGCCTTGAGGGAAATACTGAACTGTCACAAATTTAAACACGGGTTCTGGAGGAAATACTGAACTGTCACAAAATTAAACACAGGGCCTTGAGGAAATACTGAACTGTCACAAATTTAAACACAAGGCCTTGAGGGAAATACTGAACTGTCACAAAATTAAACACAAGGCCTTGAGGGAAATACTGAACTGTCACAAATTTAAACACAGGGCCTGGAGGGAAATACTGAACAGTCACAAATTTAAACACAGGGCACGGAGGAAATACTGAACTGTCACAAACTTAAACACAGGGCCTGGAGGAAATACTGAACTGTCACAAATTTAAACACAAGGCCTGGAGGAAATACTGAACTGTCACAGCTTTAAACACAAGGCCTGGAGGAAAGACTGAACTGTCACAAATTTAAACACAGGGCCTGGAGGGAAATACTGAACAGTCACAAATTTAAACACAAAGCCTGGAGGAAATACTGAACTGTCACAAATTTAAACACAAGGCCTTGAGGGAAATACTGAACTGTCACAAATTTAAACACAAGGCCTGGAGGGAATACTGAACTGTCACAAATTTAAACACAGGGCCTGGAGGAAATACTGAACTGTCACAAATTTAAACACGGGGTCTGGAGGAAATACTGAACTGTCACAAATTTAAACACAGGGCCTGGAGGAAATACTGAACTGTCACAAATTTAAACACGGGGTCTGGAGGAAATACTGAACTGTCACAAATTTAAACACAGGGTCTGGAGGAAATACTGAACTGTCACAAAATTAAACACAAGGCCTTGAGGGAAATACTGAACTGTCACAAATTTAAACACGGGGTCTGGAGGAAATACTGAACTGTCACAAAATTAAACACAAGGCCTGGAGGGAATACTGAACTGTCACAAATTTAAACACAGGGCCTGGAGGAAATACTGAACTGTCACAAATTTAAACACGGGGTCTGGAGGAAATACTGAACTGTCACAAATTTAAACACAGGGCCTGGAGGAAATACTGAACTGTCACAAATTTAAACACAGGGCCTGGAGGAAATACTGAACTGTCACAAATTTAAACACGGGGTCTGGAGGAAATACTGAACTGTCACAAAATTAAACACAAGGCCTGGAGGGAATACTGAACTGTCACAAATTTAAACACGGGGTCTGGAGGAAATACTGAACTGTCACAAAATTAAACACAAGGCCTGGAGGGAATACTGAACTGTCACAAATTTAAACACAGGGCCTGGAGGAAATACTGAACTGTCACAAATTTAAACACGGGGTCTGGAGGAAATACTGAACTGTCACAAATTTAAACACAAGGCCTGGAGGAAATACTGAACTGTCACAAATTTAAACACAAGGCCTGGAGGAAATACTGAACTGTCACAAATTTAAACACAAGGCCTGGATGAAATCCTGAACTGTCACAAATTTAAACACAAGGCCTGGAGGAAATCCTGAACTGTCACAAATTTAAACACAGGGCACGGAGGAAATACTGAACTGTCACAAATTTAAACACAGGGCCTGGAGGAAATACTGAACTGTCACAAATTTAAACACAGGGCCTGGAGGAAATACTGAACTGTCACAAATTTAAACACAAGGCCTGGAGGAAATACTGAACTGTCACAAATTTAAACACAAGGCCTGGAGGAAAGACTGAACTGTCACAATTTTAAACACAGGGCCTGGAGGGAAATACTGAACAGTCACAAATTTAAACACAAAGCCTGGAGGAAATACTGAACTGTCACAAATTTAAACACGGGGTCTGGAGGAAATACTGAACTGTCACAAAATTAAACACAAGGCCTTGAGGGAAATACTGAACTGTCACAAATTTAAACACGGGGTCTGGAGGAAATACTGAACTGTCACAAAATTAAACACAGGGCCTTGAGGAAATACTGAACTGTCACAAATTTAAACACAAGGCCTTGAGGGAAATACTGAACTGTCACAAAATTAAACACAAGGCCTTGAGGGAAATACTGAACTGTCACAAATTTAAACACAGGGCCTGGAGGGAAATACTGAACAGTCACAAATTTAAACACAGGGCACGGAGGAAATACTGAACTGTCATAAATTTAAACACAGGGCCTGGAGGAAATACTGAACTGTCACAAATTTAAACACAAGGCCTGGAGGAAATACTGAACTGTCACAGCTTTAAACACAAGGCCTGGAGGAAAGACTGAACTGTCACAAATTTAAACACAGGGCCTGGAGGGAAATACTGAACAGTCACAAATTTAAACACAAAGCCTGGAGGAAATACTGAACTGTCACAAATTTAAACACAAGGCCTTGAGGGAAATACTGAACTGTCACAAATTTAAACGCGGGGTCTGGAGGAAATACTGAACTGTCACAAAATTAAACACAAGGCCTGGAGGGAATACTGAACTGTCACAAATTTAAACACAGGGCCTGGAGGAAATACTGAAGTGTCACAAATTTAAACACAGGGTCTGGAGGAAATACTGAACTGTCACAAATTTAAACACAGGGACTGGAGGAAATACTGAACTGTCACAAATTTAAACACAGGGTCTGGAGGAAATACTGAACTGTCACAAAATTAAACACAAGGCCTTGAGGAAAATACTGAACTGTCACAAATTTAAACACGGGGTCTGGAGGAAATACTGAACTGTCACAAATTTAAACACAAGGCCTGGAGGGAATACTGAACTGTCACAAATTTAAACACAGGGCCTGGAGGAAATACTGAACTGTCACAAAATTAAACACAAGGCCTGGAGGGAATACTGAACTGTCACAAATTTAAACACAGGGCCTGGAGGAAATACTGAACTGTCACAAATTTAAACACGGGGTCTGGAGGAAATACTGAACTGTCACAAATTTAAACACAGGGTCTGGAGGAAATACTGAACTGTCACAAATTTAAACACAGGGACTGGAGGAAATACTGAACTGTCACAAATTTAAACACAGGGTCTGGAGGAAATACTGAACTGTCACAAAATTAAACACAAGGCCTTGAGGAAAATACTGAACTGTCACAAATTTAAACACGGGGTCTGGAGGAAATACTGAACTGTCACAAATTTAAACACAAGGCCTGGAGGGAATACTGAACTGTCACAAATTTAAACACAGGGCCTGGAGGAAATACTGAACTGTCACAAAATTAAACACAAGGCCTGGAGGGAATACTGAACTGTCACAAATTTAAACACAGGGCCTGGAGGAAATACTGAACTGTCACAAAATTAAACACAAGGCCTGGAGGGAATACTGAACTGTCACAAATTTAAACACGGGGTCTGGAGGAAATACTGAACTGTCACAAAATTAAACACAAGGCCTGGAGGGAATACTGAACTGTCACAAATTTAAACACGGGGTCTGGAGGAAATACTGAACTGTCACAAAATTAAACACAAGGCCTGGAGGGAATACTGAACTGTCACAAATTTAAACACAGGGCCTGGAGGAAATACTGAACTGTCACAAATTTAAACACGGGGTCTGGAGGAAATACTGAACTGTCACAAATTTAAACACAAGGCCTGGAGGAAATACTGAACTGTCACAAATTTAAACACAGGGCCTGGAGGGAAATACTGAACTGTCACAAATTTAAACACAGGGCCTGGAGGAAATACTGAACTGTCACAAATTTAAACACGGCGTCTGGAGGAAATACTGAACTGTCACAAAATTAAACACAAGGCCTTGAGGGAAATACTGAACTGTCACAAATTTAAACACGGGGTCTGGAGGAAATACTGAACTGACACAAATTTAAACACAAGGCCTGGAGGAAATACTGAACTGCCACAAATTTAAACACAAGGCCTGGAGGAAATACTGAACTGTCACAAATTTAAACACAAGGCCTGGAGGGAAATACTGAACTGTCACAAAATTTAACACAAGGCCTTGAGGGAAATACTGAACTGTCACAAATTTAAACACGGGGTCTGGAGGAAATACTGAACTGTCACAAAATTAAACACAAGGCCTTGAGGGAAATACTGAACTGTCACAAACTTAAACACGGGGACTGGAGGAAATACTGAACTGTCACAAAATTAAACACAAGGCCTGGAGGGAAATACTGAACTGTCACAAATTTAAACACAAGGCCTGGAGGAAATACTGAACTGTCACAAATTTAAACACAAGGCCTGGAGGAAATACTGAACTGTCACAAATTTAAACACGGGGTCTGGAGGAAATACTGAACTGTCACAAATTTAAACACGGGGTCTGGAGGAAATACTGAACTGTCACAAAATTAAACACAAGGCCTTGAGGGAAATACTGAACTGTCACAAATTTAAACACGGGGTCTTGAGGAAATACTGAACTGTCACAAAATTAAACACAAGGCCTTGAGGGAAATACTGAACTGTCACAAATTTAAACACGGGGTCTGGAGGAAATACTGAACTGTCACAAAATTAAACACAAGGCCTGGAGGGAATACTGAACTGTCACAAATTTAAACACAAGGCCTGGAGGAAATACTGAACTGTCACAAATTTAAACACAAGGTCTGGAGGAAATACTGAACTGTCACAAATTTAAACACAAGGCCTGGAGGAAATACTGAACTGTCACAAATTTAAACACAAGTCCTTGAGGGAAATACTGAACTGTCACAAATTTAAACACGGGGTCTGGAGGAAATACTGAACTGTCACAAAATTTAACACAAGGCCTTGAGGGAAATACTGAACTGTCACAAATTTAAACACGGGGTCTGGAGGAAATACTGAACTGTCACAAAATTAAACACAAGGCCTGGAGGAAATACTGAACTGTCACAAATTTAAACACAAGGCCTGGAGGAAATACTGAACTGTCACAAATTTAAACACGGGGTCTGGAGGAAATACTGAACAGTCACAAATTTAAACACGGGGTCTGGAGGAAATACTGAACTGTCACAAAATAAAACACAAGGCCTTGAGGGAAATACTGAACTGTCACAAATTTAAACACGGGGTCTGGAGGAAATACTGAACTGTCACAAAATTAAACACAAGGCCTGGAGGGAAATACTGAACTGTCACAAATTTAAACACAGGGCCTGGAGGAAATATGGAACTGTCACAAATTTAAACACAAGGCCTGGAGGAAATACTGAACTGTCACAACTTTAAACACAGGGTCTGGAGGGAATACTGAACTGTCACAAATTTAAACACAAGGCCTTGAGGGAAATACTGAACTGTCACAAATTTAAACACGGGGTCTGGAGGAAATACTGAACAGTCACAAAATTAAACACAAGGCCTTGAGGGAAATACTGAACTGTCACAAATTTAAACACAAGGCCTGGAGGAAATACTGAACTGTCACAAATTTAAACACGGGGTCTGGAGGAAATACTGAACTGTCACAAAATTAAACACAAGGCCTGGAGGAAATACTGAACTGTCACAAATTTAAACACAGGGTCTGGAGGGAAATACTGAACTGTCACAAATTTAAACACATGGTCTTGACGGAAATACTGAACTGTCACAAAATTAAACACAAGGCCTGGAGGGAATACTGAACTGTCACAAAATTAAACACAAGGCCTGGAGGGAATACTGAACTGTCACAAAATTAAACACAAGGCCTGGAGGAAATACTGAACTGTCACAAATTTAAACACGGGGTCTGGAGGAAATACTGAACTGTCACAAATTTAAACACAGGGCCTGGAGGAAATACTGAACTGTCACAAAATTAAACACAAGGCCTGGAGGAAATACTGAACTGTCACAAATTTAAACACGGGGTCTGGAGGAAATACTGAACTGTCACAAATTTAAACACAAGGCCTGGAGGGAATACTGAACTGTCACAAATTTAAACACAAGGCCTTGAGGGAAATACTGAACTGTCACAAATTTAAACACGGGGTCTGGAGGAAATACTGAACTGTCACAAAATTAAACACAAGGCCTTGAGGGAAATACTGAACTGTCACAAATTTAAACACGGGGTCTGGAGGAAATACTGAACTGTCACAAAATTAAACACAAGGCCTTGAGGGAAATACTGAACTGTCACAAATTTAAACACAAGGCCTGGAGGAAATACTGAACTGTCACAAAATTAAACACAAGGCCTTGAGGGAAATACTGAACTGTCACAAATTTAAACACAGGGTCTGGAGGAAATACTGAACTGTCACAAATTTAAACACAAGGCCTGGAGGAAATACTGAACTGTCACAAATTTAAACACAAGGCCTGGAGGAAAGACTGAACTGTCACAAATTTAAACACAAAGCCTGGAGGAAATACTGAACTGTCACAAAATTAAACACAAGGCCTTGAGGGAATACTGAACTGTCACAAATTTAAACACAGGGCACGGAGGAAATACTGAACTGTCACAAATTTAAACACAAGGCCTGGAGGAAATACTGAACTGTCACAAAATTAAACACAAGGCCTGGAGGGAATACTGAACTGTCACAAAATTAAACACAGGGCCTGGAGGAAATACTGAACTGTCACAAATTTAAACACAGGGCCTGGAGGAAATACTGAACAGTCACAAATTTAAACACAAGGCCTGGAGGAAATACTGAACTGTCACAAATTTAAACACGGGGTCTGGAGGAAATAATGTACTGTCACAAATTTAAACACAGGGCCTGGAGGAAATACTGAACTGTTACAAATTTAAACACAGGGCCTGGAGGGAATACTGAACTGTCACAAATTTAAACACAAGGCCTGGAGGGAATACTGAACTGTCACAAATTTAAACACAAGGCCTGGAGGAAATACTGAACTGTCACAAATTTAAACACAAGGCCTGGAGGGAATACTGAACTGTCACAAATTTAAACACAAGGCCTGGAGGAAATACTGAACTGTCACAAATTTAAACACAAGGCCTGGAGGAAATACTGAACTGTCACAAATTTAAACACAGGGCCTGGAGGGAATACTGAACTGTCACAAATTTAAACACAGAGCCTGGAGGGAATACTGAACTGTCACAAATTTAAAAAAAAGGGACTGGAGGAAATACTGAACTGTCACAAATTTAAACACAAGGCCTGGAGGGAAATACTGAACTGTCACAAATTTAAACACAAGGCCTGGAGGAAATACTGAACTGTCACAAATTTAAACACAAGGCCTGGAGGAAATACTGAACTGTCACAAATTTAAACACAAGGCCTGGAGGAAATACTGAACTGTCACAAATTTAAACACATGGCCTGGAGGAAATACTGAACTGTCACAAATTTAAACACAAGGCCTGGAGGAAATACTGAACTGTCACAAATTTAAACACAAGGCCTGGAGGGAAATACTGAACTGTCACAAATTTAAACACAGGGCCTGGAGGAAATACTGAACTGTCACAAATTTAAACACGGGGTCTGGAGGAAATACTGAACTGTTACAAATTTAAACACAGGGCCTGGAGGAAATACTGAACTGTCACAAATTTAAACACAGGGCCTGGAGGGAATACTGAACTGTCACAAATTTAAACACAGGGCCTGGAGGGAATACTGAACTGTCACAAATTTAAACACAAGGCCTGGAGGGAATACTGAACTGTCACAAATTTAAACACAAGGCCTGGAGGGAATACTGAACTGTCACAAATTTAAACACAAGGCCTGGAGGAAATACTGAACTGTCACAAATTTAAACACAAGGCCTGGAGGAAATACTGAACTGTCACAAATTTAAACACAGGGCCTGGAGGAAATACTGAACTGTCACAAATTTAAACACAGGGCCTGGAGGAAATATTGAACTGTTACAAATTTAAACACAGGGCCTGGAGGAAATACTGAACTGTCACAAATTTAAACACAGGGCCTGGAGGAAATACTGATCTGTCACAAATTTAAACACAAGGCCTGGAGGAAATACTGAACTGTCACAAATTTAAACACAAGGCCTGGAGGAAATACTGAACTGTCACAGCTTTAAACACAGGGCCTGGAGGAAATACTGAACTGTCACAAATTTAAACACAAGGCCTGGAGGAAATACTGAACTGTCACAAATTTAAACACAAGGCCTGGAGGGAATACTGAACTGTCACAAATTTAAACACAGGGCCTGGAGGAAATACTGAACTGTCACAAATTTAAACACAAGGCCTGGAGGAAATACTGAACTGTCACAAATTTAAACACAAGGCCTGGAGGAAATACTGAACTGTCACAAATTTAAACACAGGGCCTGGAGGAAATACTGAACTGTCACAAATTTAAACACAGGGCCTGGAGGAAATACTGAACTGTCACAAATTTAAACACAAGGCCTGGAGGAAATACTGAACTGTCACAAATTTAAACACAAGGCCTGGAGGAAATACTGAACTGTCACAAATTTAAACACAAGGCCTGGAGGAAATACTGAACTGTCACAAATTTAAACACAAGGCCTGGAGGAAATACTGAACTGTCACAAATTTAAACACAGGGCCTGGAGGAAATACTGAACTGTCACAAATTTAAACACAGAGCCTGGAGGAAATAGTGAACTGTCACAATTTTAAACACAAGGCCTGGAGGAAATACTGAACTGTCACAAATTTAAACACAAGGCCTGGAGGATATACTGAACTGTCACAAATTTAAACACAAGGCCTGGAGGAAATACTGAACTGTCACAAATTTAAACACAAGGCCTGGAGGGAATACTGAACTGTCACAAATTTAAACACAAGGCCTGGAGGAAATACTGAACTGTCACAAATTTAAACACAGGGTCTGGAGGAAAAACTGAACTGTCACAAATTTAAACACAGGGCCTGGAGGAAATACTGAACTGTCACAAAATTAAACACAGGGCCTGGAGGGAATACTGAACTGTCACAAATTTAAACACAAGGCCTGGAGGGAAATACTGAACTGTCACAAATTTAAACACAAGGCCTGGAGGAAATACTGAACTGTCACAATTTTAAACACAAGGCCTGGAGGGAATACTGAACTGTCACAAATTTAAACACAAGGCCTGGAGGAAATACTGAACTGTCACAAATTTAAACACAGGGTCTGGAGGAAATTCTGAACTGTCACAAATTTAAACACAAGGCCTGGAGGGAAATACTGAACAGTCACAAATTTAAACGCAAGGCCTGGAGGGAATACTGAACTGTCACAAATTTAAACACAAGGCCTGGAGGGAATACTGAACTGTCACAAATTTAAACACAAGGCCTGGAGGAAATACTGAACTGTCACAAATTTAATCACAAGGCCTGGAGGGAATACTGAACTGTCACAAATTTAAACACAAGGCCTGGAGGGAATACTGAACTGTCACAAATTTAAACACAAGGCCTGGAGGAAATACTGAACTGTCACAAATTTAAACACAAGGCCTGGAGGAAATACTGAACTGTCACAAATTTAAACACAGGGCCTGGAGGAAATACTGAACTGTCACAAATTTAAACACAGGGCCTGGAGGAAATATTGAACTGTTACAAATTTAAACACAGGGCCTGGAGGAAATACTGAACTGTCACAAATTTAAACACAGGGCCTGGAGGAAATACTGATCTGTCACAAATTTAAACACAAGGCCTGGAGGAAATACTGAACTGTCACAAATTTAAACACAAGGCCTGGAGGAAATACTGAACTGTCACAGCTTTAAACACAGGGCCTGGAGGAAATACTGAACTGTCACAAATTTAAACACAAGGCCTGGAGGAAATACTGAACTGTCACAAATTTAAACACAAGGCCTGGAGGGAATACTGAACTGTCACAAATTTAAACACAGGGCCTGGAGGAAATACTGAACTGTCACAAATTTAAACACAAGGCCTGGAGGAAATACTGAACTGTCACAAATTTAAACACAAGGCCTGGAGGAAATACTGAACTGTCACAAATTTAAACACAGGGCCTGGAGGAAATACTGAACTGTCACAAATTTAAACACAGGGCCTGGAGGAAATACTGAACTGTCACAAATTTAAACACAAGGCCTGGAGGAAATACTGAACTGTCACAAATTTAAACACAAGGCCTGGAGGAAATACTGAACTGTCACAAATTTAAACACAAGGCCTGGAGGAAATACTGAACTGTCACAAATTTAAACACAAGGCCTGGAGGAAATACTGAACTGTCACAAATTTAAACACAGGGCCTGGAGGAAATACTGAACTGTCACAAATTTAAACACAGAGCCTGGAGGAAATAGTGAACTGTCACAATTTTAAACACAAGGCCTGGAGGAAATACTGAACTGTCACAAATTTAAACACAAGGCCTGGAGGATATACTGAACTGTCACAAATTTAAACACAAGGCCTGGAGGAAATACTGAACTGTCACAAATTTAAACACAAGGCCTGGAGGAAATACTGAACTGTCACAAATTTAAACACAAGGCCTGGAGGGAATACTGAACTGTCACAAATTTAAACACAAGGCCTGGAGGAAATACTGAACTGTCACAAATTTAAACACAGGGTCTGGAGGAAAAACTGAACTGTCACAAATTTAAACACAGGGCCTGGAGGAAATACTGAACTGTCACAAATTTAAACACAGGGCCTGGAGGGAATACTGAACTGTCACAAATTTAAACACAAGGCCTGGAGGGAAATACTGAACTGTCACAAATTTAAACACAAGGCCTGGAGGAAATACTGAACTGTCACAATTTTAAACACAAGGCCTGGAGGGAATACTGAACTGTCACAAATTTAAACACAAGGCCTGGAGGAAATACTGAACTGTCACAAATTTAAACACAGGGTCTGGAGGAAATTCTGAACTGTCACAAATTTAAACACAAGGCCTGGAGGGAAATACTGAACAGTCACAAATTTAAACGCAAGGCCTGGAGGGAATACTGAACTGTCACAAATTTAAACACAAGGCCTGGAGGGAATACTGAACTGTCACAAATTTAAACACAAGGCCTGGAGGAAATACTGAACTGTCACAAATTTAAACACAGGGTCTGGAGGAAATACTGAACTGTCACAAATTTAAACACAGGGCCTGGAGGAAATACTGAACTGTCACAAATTTAAACACAGGGCCTGGAGGAAATACTGAACTGTCACAAATTTAAACACAAGGCCTGGAGGAAATACTGAACTGTCACAAATTTAAACACAAGGCCTGGAGGAAATACTGAACTGTCACAAATTTAAACACAAGGCCTGGAGGAAATACTGAACTGTCACAAATTTAAAAAAAGGGACTGGAGGAAATACTGAACTGTCACAAATTTAAACACAAGGCCGGGAGGGAAATACTGAACTGTCACAAATTTAAACACAATGCCTGGAGGAAATACTGAACTGTCACAAATTTAAACACAAGGCCTGGAGGAAATACTGAACTGTCACAAATTTAAACACAGGGACTGGAGGAAATACTGAACTGTCACAAATTTAAAAAAAGTGACTGGAGGAAATACTGAACTGTCACAAATTTAAACACAAGGCCTGGAGGAAATACTGAACTGTCACAAATTTAAACACAAGGCCTGGAGGAAATACTGAACTGTCACAAATTTAAAAAAAGGGACTGGAGGAAATACTGAACTGTCACAAATTTAAACACAAGGCCTGGAGGAAATACTGAACTGTCACAAATTTAAACACAAGGCCTGGAGGAAATACTGAACTGTCACAAATTTAAACACAAGGCCTGGAGGAAATACTGAACTGTCACAAATTTAAAAAAAGGGACTGGAGGAAATACTGAACTGTCACAAATTTAAACACAAGGCCTGGAGGAAATACTGAACTGTCACAAATTTAAACACAAGGCCTGGAGGAAATACTGAACTGTCACAAATTTAAACACAAGGCCTGGAGGAAATACTGAACTGTCACAAATTTAAACACAAGGCCTGGAGGAAATACTGAACTGTCACAAATTTAAACACAAGGCCTGGAGGAAATACTGAACTGTCACAAATTTAAAAAAAGGGACTGGAGGAAATACTGAACTGTCACAAATTTAAACACAGGGACTGGAGGAAATACTGAACTGTCACAAATTTAAACACAGGGACTGGAGGAAATACTGAACTGTCACAAATTTAAAAAAAGGGACTGGAGGAAATACTGAACTGTCACAAATTTAAAAAAAGGGACTGGAGGAAATACTGAACTGTCACAAATTTAAACACAAGGCCTGGAGGGAAATACTGAACTGTCACAAATTTAAACACAAGGCCTGGAGGAAATACTGAACTGTCACAAATTTAAACACAAGGCCTGGAGGAAATACTGAACTGTCACAAATTTAAACACATGGCCTGGATGAAATACTGAACTGTCACAAATTTAAACACAAGGCCTGGAGGAAATACTGAACTGTCACAAATTTAAACACAAGGCCTGGAGGGAAATACTGAACTGTCACAAATTTAAACACAGGGACTGGAGGAAATACTGAACTGTCACAAATTTAAACACAAGGCCTGGAGGGAAATACTGAACTGTCACAAATTTAAACACAGGGTCTGGAGGGAAATACTGAACTGTCACAACTTTAAACACAGGGCCTGGAGGAAATACTGAACTGTCACAAATTTAAACACAAGGCCTGGAGGAAATACTGAACTGTTACAAATTTAAACACAGGGCCTGGAGGAAATACTGAACTGTCACAAATTTAAACACAAGGCCTGGAGGAAATACTGAACTGTCACAAATTTAAACACAAGGCCTGGAGGAAATACTGAACTGTCACAAATTTAAACACAAGGCCTGGAGGAAATACTGAACTGTTACAAATTTAAACACAGGGCCTGGAGGAAATACTGAACTGTCACAAATTTAAACACAGGGCCTGGAGGGAATACTGAACTGTCACAAATTTAAACACAAGGCCTGGAGGGAATACTGAACTGTCACAAATTTAAACACAAGGCCTGGAGGGAATACTGAACTGTCACAAATTTAAACACAGGGCCTGGAGGGAATACTGAACTGTCACAAATTTAAACACAAGGCCTGGAGGAAATACTGAACTGTCACAAATTTAAACACAGAGCCTGGAGGAAATAGTGAAC
Organism: Heterodontus francisci; assembly: GCF_036365525.1. Lineage (NCBI taxonomy): Eukaryota > Metazoa > Chordata > Chondrichthyes > Heterodontiformes > Heterodontidae > Heterodontus > Heterodontus francisci. The sequence goes on along the minus strand of NW_027141639.1, from coordinate 1,365,015 downwards.
TGTCACAATTTTAAACACAAGGACTGGAGGAAATACTGAACTGTCACAAATTTAAACACAAGGCCTGGAGGATATACTGAACTGTCACAAATTTAAACACAAGGCCTGGAGGAAATACTGAACTGTCACAAATTTAAACACAAGGCCTGGAGGTAATACTGAACTGTCACAAATTTAAACACAAGGCCTGGAGGGAATACTGAACTGTCACAAATTTAAACACAAGGCCTGGAGGAAATAATGAACTGTCACAAATTTAAACACAGGGTCTGGAGGAAATACTGAACTGTCACAAATTTAAACACAGGGCCTGGAGGAAATACTGAACTGTCACAAATTTAAACACAGGGCCTGGAGGGAATACTGAACTGTCACAAATTAAAACACAGGGCCTGGAGGGAAATACTGAACTGTCACAAATTTAAACACAGGGCCTGGAGGAAATACTGAACTGTCACAAATTTAAACACAAGGCCTGGAGGAAATACTGAACTGTCACAAATTTAAAAAAAGGGACTGGAGGAAATACTGAACTGTCACAAATTTAAACACAGGGACTGGAGGAAATACTGAACTGTCACAAATTTTAAAAAAGGGACTGGAGGAAATACTGAACTGTCACAAATTTAAACACAAGGCCTGGAGGAAATACTGAACTGTCACAAATTTAAACACAAGGCCTGGAGGAAATACTGAACTGTCACAAATTTAAAAAAAGGGACTGGAGGAAATACTGAACTGTCACAAATTTAAACACAAGGCCTGGAGGAAATACTGAACTGTCACAAATTTAAACACAAGGCCTGGAGGAAATACTGAACTGTCACAAATTTAAACACAAGGCCTGGAGGAAATACTGAACTGTCACAAATTTGAAAAAAGGGACTGGAGGAAATACTGAACTGTCACAAATTTAAACACAAGGCCTGGAGGAAATACTGAACTGTCACAAATTTAAACACAAGGCCTGGAGGAAATACTGAACTGTCACAAATTTAAACACAAGGCCTGGAGGAAATACTGAACTGTCACAAATTTAAACACAAGGCCTGGAGGAAATACTGAACTGTCACAAATTTAAACACAAGGCCTGGAGGAAATACTGAACTGTCACAAATTTAAAAAAAGGGACTGGAGGAAATACTGAACTGTCACAAATTTAAACACAAGGCCTGGAGGGAAATACTGAACTGTCACAAATTTAAACACAAGACCTGGAGGAAATACTGAACTGTCACAAATTTAAACACAAGGCCTGGAGGAAATACTGAACTGTCACAAATTTAAACACAGGGACTGGAGGAAATACTGAACTGTCACAAATTTAAAAAAAGGGACTGGAGGAAATACTGAACTGTCACAAATTTAAAAAAAGGGACTGGAGGAAATACTGAACTGTCACAAATTTAAACACAAGGCCTGGAGGGAAATACTGAACTGTCACAAATTTAAACACAAGGCCTGGAGGAAATACTGAACTGTCACAAATTTAAACACAAGGCCTGGAGGAAATACTGAACTGTCACAAATTTAAACACATGGCCTGGAGGAAATACTGAACTGTCACAAATTTAAACACAAGGCCTGGAGGAAATACTGAACTGTCACAAATTTAAACACAAGGCCTGGAGGGAAATACTGAACTGTCACAAATTTAAACACAGGGCCTGGAGGAAATACTGAACTGTCACAAATTTAAACACAGGGACTGGAGGAAATACTGAACTGTCACAAATTTAAACACAAGGCCTGGAGGGAAATACTGAACTGTCACAAATTTAAACACAGGGTCTGGAGGGAAATACTGAACTGTCACAACTTTAAACACAGGGCCTGGAGGAAATACTGAACTGTCACAAATTTAAACACAAGGCCTGGAGGGAATACTGAACTGTCACAAATTTAAACACAGGGCCTGGAGGAAATACTGAACTGTCACAAATTTAAACACAAGGCCTGGAGGAAATACTGAACTGTCACAAATTTAAACACAAGGCCTGGAGGAAATACTGAACTGTCACAAATTTAAACACAAGGCCTGGAGGAAATACTGAACTGTCACAAATTTAAACACAAGGCCTGGAGGAAATACTGAACTGTTACAAATTTAAACACAGGGCCTGGAGGGAATACTGAACTGTCACAAATTTAAACACAAGGCCTGGAGGAAATACTGAACTGTTACAAATTTAAACACAGGGCCTGGAGGAAATACTGAACTGTCACAAATTTAAACACAGGGCCTGGAGGGAATACTGAACTGTCACAAATTTAAACACAAGGCATGGAGGGAATACTGAACTGTCACAAATTTAAACACAAGGCCTGGAGGGAATACTGAACTGTCACAAATTTAAACACAGGGCCTGGAGGGAATACTGAACTGTCACAAATTTAAACACAAGGCCTGGAGGAAATACTGAACTGTCACAAATTTAAACACAGAGCCTGGAGGAAATAGTGAACTGTCACAATTTTAAACACAAGGCCTGGAGGAAATACTGAACTGTCACAAATTTAAACACAAGGCCTGGAGGATATACTGAACTGTCACAAATTTAAACACAAGGCCTGGAGGAAATACTGAACTGTCACAAATTTAAACACAAGGCCTGGAGGAAATACTGAACTGTCACAAATTTAAACACAAGGCCTGGAGGGAATACTGAACTGTCACAAATTTAAACACAAGGCCTGGAGGAAATACTGAACTGTCACAAATTTAAACACAGGGTCTGGAGGAAATACTGAACTGTCACAAATTTAAACACAGGGCCTGGAGGAAATACTGAACTGTCACAAATTTAAACACAGGGCCTGGAGGGAATACTGAACTGTCACAAATTAAAACACAAGGCCTGGAGGGAAATACTGAACTGTCACAAATTTAAACACAGGGCCTGGAGGAAATACTGAACTGTCACAAATTTAAACACAAGGCCTGGAGGAAATACTGAACTGTCACAAATTTAAACACAAGGCCTGGAGGGAAATACTGAACTGTCACAAATTTAAACACAAGGCCTGGAGGAAATACTGAACTGTCACAACTTTAAACACAAGGCCTGGAGGGAATACTGAACTGTCACAAATTTAAACACAAGGCCTGGAGGAAATACTGAACTGTCACAAATTTAAACACAGGGTCTGGAGGAAATACTGAACTGTCACAAATTTAAACACAAGGCCTGGAGGGAAATACTGAACAGTCACAAATTTAAACACAAGGCCTGGAGGGAATACTGAACTGTCACAAATTTAAACACAAGGCCTGGAGGGAATACTGAACTGTCACAAATTTAAACACAAGGCCTGGAGGAAATACTGAACTGTCACAAATTTAAACACAGGGTCTGGAGGAAATACTGAACTGTCACAAATTTAAACACAGGGCCTGGAGGAAATACTGAACTGTCACAAATTTAAACACAGGGCCTGGAGGAAATACTGAACTGTCACAAATTTAAACACAAGGCCTGGAGGAAATACTGAACTGTCACAAATTTAAACACAAGGCCTGGAGGAAATACTGAACTGTCACAAATTTAAACACAAGGCCTGGAGGAAATACTGAACTGTCACAAATTTAAAAAAAGGGACTGGAGGAAATACTGAACTGTCACAAATTTAAACACAAGGCCTGGAGGAAATACTGAACTGTCACAAATTTAAACACAAGGCCTGGAGGGAAATACTGAACTGTCACAAATTTAAACACAAGGCCTGGAGGGAAATACTGAACTGTCACAAATTTAAACACAAGGCCTGGAGGAAATACTGAACTGTCACAAATTTAAACACAAGGCCTGGAGGAAATACTGAACTGTCACAAATTTAAACACAAGGCCTGGAGGAAATACTGAACTGTCACAAATTTAAACACATGGCCTGGAGGAAATACTGAACTGTCACAAATTTAAACACAAGGCCTGGAGGAAATACTGAACTGTCACAAATTTAAACACAAGGCCTGGAGGGAAATACTGAACTGTCACAAATTTAAACACAGGGCCTGGAGGAAATACTGAACTGTCACAAATTTAAACACAGGGACTGGAGGAAATACTGAACTGTCACAAATTTAAACACAAGGCCTGGAGGGAAATACTGAACTGTCACAAATTTAAACACAGGGTCTGGAGGGAAATACTGAACTGTCACAACTTTAAACACAGGGCCTGGAGGAAATACTGAACTGTCACAAATTTAAACACAAGGCCTGGAGGAAATGCTGAACTGTTACAAATTTAAACACAGGGCCTGGAGGAAATACTGAACTGTCACAAATTTAAACACAAGGCCTGGAGGAAATACTGAACTGTCACAAATTTAAACACAAGGCCTGGAGGAAATACTGAACTGTCACAAATTTAAACACAAGGCCTGGAGGAAATACTGAACTGTCACAAATTTAAACACAAGGCCTGGAGGAAATACTGAACTGTTACAAATTTAAACACAGGGCCTGGAGGGAATACTGAACTGTCACAAATTTAAACACAAGGCCTGGAGGAAATACTGAACTGTTACAAATTTAAACACAGGGCCTGGAGGAAATACTGAACTGTCACAAATTTAAACACAGGGCCTGGAGGGAATACTGAACTGTCACAAATTTAAACACAAGGCCTGGAGGGAATACTGAACTGTCACAAATTTAAACACAAGGCCTGGAGGGAATACTGAACTGTCACAAATTTAAACACAGGGCCTGGAGGGAATACTGAACTGTCACAAATTTAAACACAAGGCCTGGAGGAAATACTGAACTGTCACAAATTTAAACACAAGGCCTGGAGGAAATACTGAACTGTCACAAATTTAAACACAAGGCCTGGAGGAAATACTGAACTGTCACAAATTTAAACACAAGGCCTGGAGGAAATATTGAACTGTTACAAATTTAAACACAGGGCCTGGAGGAAATACTGAACTGTCACAAATTTAAACACAGGGCCTGGAGGAAATACTGATCTGTCACAAATTTAAACACAAGGCCTGGAGGAAATACTGAACTGTCACAAATTTAAACACAAGGCCTGGAGGAAATACTGAACTGTCACAGCTTTAAACACAGGGCCTGGAGGAAATACTGAACTGTCACAAATTTAAACACAAGGCCTGGAGGAAATACTGAACTGTCACAAATTTAAACACAAGGCCTGGAGGGAATACTGAACTGTCACAAATTTAAACACAGGGCCTGGAGGAAATACTGAACTGTCACAAATTTAAACACAGGGTCTGGAGGAAATACTGAACTGTCACAAATTTAAACACAAGGCCTGGAGGAAATACTGAACTGTCACAAATTTAAACACAAGGCCTGGAGGGAATACTGAACTGTCACAAATTTAAACACAGGGCCTGGAGGAAATACTGAACTGTCACAAATTTAAACACAGGGCCTGGAGGAAATACTGAACTGTCACAAATTTAAACACAGGGCCTGGAGGAAATACTGAACTGTCACAAATTTAAACACATGGCCTGGAGGAAATACTGAACTGTCACAAATTTAAACACAAGGCCTGGAGGAAATACTGAACTGTCACAAATTTAAACACAGGGCCTGGAGGAAATACTGAACTGTCACAAATTTAAACACAGGGCCTGGAGGAAATACTGAACTGTCACAAATTTAAACACAAGGCCTGGAGGAAATACTGAACTGTCACAAATTTAAACACAAGGCCTGGAGGAAATACTGAACTGTCACAAATTTAAACACAAGGCCTGGAGGAAATACTGAACTGTCACAAATTTAAACACAAGGCCTGGAGGAAATACTGAACTGTCACAAATTTAAACACAGGGCCTGGAGGAAATACTGAACTGTCACAAATTTAAACACAAGGCCTGGAGGAAATACTGAACTGTCACAAATTTAAACACAGAGCCTGGAGGAAATAGTGAACTGTCACAATTTTAAACACAAGGCCTGGAGGAAATACTGAACTGTCACAAATTTAAACACAAGGCCTGGAGGATATACTGAACTGTCACAAATTTAAACACAAGGCCTGGAGGAAATACTGAACTGTCACAAATTTAAACACAAGGCCTGGAGGAAATACTGAACTGTCACAAATTTAAACACAAGGCCTGGAGGGAATACTGAACTGTCACAAATTTAAACACAAGGCCTGGAGGAAATACTGAACTGTCACAAATTTAAACACAGGGTCTGGAGGAAATACTGAACTGTCACAAATTTAAACACAGGGCCTGGAGGAAATACTGAACTGTCACAAATTTAAACACAGGGCCTGGAGGGAATACTGAACTGTCACAAATTTAAACACAAGGCCTGGAAGGAAATACTGAACTGTCACAAATTTAAACACAGGGCCTGGAGGAAATACTGAACTGTCACAAATTTAAACACAAGGCCTGGAGGAAATACTGAACTGTCACAAATTTAAACACAAGGCCTGGAGGGAAATAATGAACTGTCACAAATTTAAACACAGGGCCTGGAGGAAATACTGAACTGTCACAAATTTAAACACAAGGCCTGGAGGAAATACTGAACTGTCACAAATTTAAACACAAGGCCTGGAGGGAATACTGAACTGTCACAAATTTAAACACAAGGCCTGGAGGAAATACTGAACTGTCACAAATTTAAACACAGGGTCTGGAGGAAATACTGAACTGTCACAAATTTAAACACAAGGCCTGGAGGGAAATACTGAACAGTCACAAATTTAAACACAAGGCCTGGAGGGAATACTGAACTGTCACAAATTTAAACACAAGGCCTGGAGGGAATACTGAACTGTCACAAATTTAAACACAAGGCCTGGAGGAAATACTGAACTGTCACAAATTTAAACACAGGGTCTGGAGGAAATACTGAACTGTCACAAATTTAAACACAGGGCCTGGAGGAAATACTGAACTGTCACAAATTTAAACACAGGGCCTGGAGGAAATACTGAACTGTCACAAATTTAAACACAAGGCCTGGAGGAAATACTGAACTGTCACAAATTTAAACACAAGGCCTGGAGGAAATACTGAACTGTCACAAATTTAAACACAAGGCCTGGAGGAAATACTGAACTGTCACAAATTTAAAAAAAGGGACTGGAGGAAATACTGAACTGTCACAAATTTAAACACAAGGCCTGGAGGGAAATACTGAACTGTCACAAATTTAAACACAAGGCCTGGAGGAAATACTGAACTGTCACAAATTTAAACACAAGGCCTGGAGGAAATACTGAACTGTCACAAATTTAAACACAAGGCCTGGAGGAAATACTGAACTGTCACAAATTTAAACACATGGCCTGGAGGAAATACTGAACTGTCACAAATTTAAACACAAGGCCTGGAGGAAATACTGAACTGTCACAAATTTAAACACAAGGCCTGGAGGGAAATACTGAACTGTCACAAATTTAAACACAGGGCCTGGAGGAAATACTGAACTGTCACAAATTTAAACACAGGGACTGGAGGAAATACTGAACTGTCACAAATTTAAACACAAGGCCTGGAGGGAAATACTGAACTGTCACAAATTTAAACACAGGGTCTGGAGGGAAATACTGAACTGTCACAACTTTAAACACAGGGCCTGGAGGAAATACTGAACTGTCACAAATTTAAAATCAAGGCCTGGAGGAAATACTGAACTGTTACAAATTTAAACACAGGGCCTGGAGGAAATACTGAACTGTCACAAATTTAAACACAAGGCCTGGAGGAAATACTGAACTGTCACAAATTTAAACACAAGGCCTGGAGGAAATACTGAACTGTCACAAATTTAAACACAAGGCCTGGAGGAAATACTGAACTGTTACAAATTTAAACACAGGGCCTGGAGGAAATACTGAACTGTCACAAATTTAAACACAAGGCCTGGAGGGAAATACTGAACTGTCACAAAATTAAACACAGGGCCTGGAGGAAATACTGAACTGTCACAAATTTAAACACAGGGCATGGAGGAAATACTGAACTGTCACAAAATTAAACACAAGGCCTGGAGGAAATACTGAACTGTCACAAATTTAAACACAAGGCCTGGAGGGAATACTGAACTGCCACAAATTTAAACACAAGGCCTGGAGGAAATACTGAACTGTCACAAATTTAAAAAAAGGGACTGGAGGAAATACTGAACTGTCACAAATTTAAACACAAGGCCTGGAGGGAAATACTGAACTGTCACAAATTTAAACACAAGGCCTGGAGGAAATACTGAACTGTCACAAATTTAAACACAAGGCCTGGAGGAAATACTGAACTGTCACAAATTTAAACACAAGGCCTGGAGGAAATACTGAACTGTCACAAATTTAAACACATGGCCTGGAGGAAATACTGAACTGTCACAAATTTAAACACAAGGCCTGGAGGAAATACTGAACTGTCACAAATTTAAACACAAGGCCTGGAGGGAAATACTGAACTGTCACAAATTTAAACACAGGGCCTGGAGGAAATACTGAACTGTCACAAATTTAAACACAGGGACTGGAGGAAATACTGAACTGTCACAAATTTAAACACAAGGCCTGGAGGGAAATACTGAACTGTCACAAATTTAAACACAAGGCCTGGAGGAAATACTGAACTGTCACAAATTTAAACACAAGGCCTGGAGGAAATACTGAACTGTCACAAATTTAAACACAAGGCCTGGAGGAAATACTGAACTGTCACAAATTTAAACACATGGCCTGGAGGAAATACTGAACTGTCACAAATTTAAACACAAGGCCTGGAGGAAATACTGAACTGTCACAAATTTAAACACAAGGCCTGGAGGGAAATACTGAACTGTCACAAATTTAAACACAGGGCCTGGAGGAAATACTGAACTGTCACAAATTTAAACACAGGGACTGGAGGAAATACTGAACTGTCACAAATTTAAACACAAGGCCTGGAGGGAAATACTGAACTGTCACAAATTTAAACACAGGGTCTGGAGGGAAATACTGAACTGTCACAACTTTAAACACAGGGCCTGGAGGAAATACTGAACTGTCACAAATTTAAAATCAAGGCCTGGAGGAAATACTGAACTGTTACAAATTTAAACACAGGGCCTGGAGGAAATACTGAACTGTCACAAATTTAAACACAAGGCCTGGAGGAAATACTGAACTGTCACAAATTTAAACACAAGGCCTGGAGGAAATACTGAACTGTCACAAATTTAAACACAAGGCCTGGAGGAAATACTGAACTGTCACAAATTTAAACACAAGGCCTGGAGGAAATACTGAACTGTTACAAATTTAAACACAGGGCCTGGAGGAAATACTGAACTGTCACAAATTTAAACACAAGGCCTGGAGGGAAATACTGAACTGTCACAAAATTAAACACAGGGCCTGGAGGAAATACTGAACTGTCACAAATTTAAACACAGGGCATGGAGGAAATACTGAACTGTCACAAAATTAAACACAAGGCCTGGAGGAAATACTGAACTGTCACAAATTTAAACACAAGGCCTGGAGGGAATACTGAACTGCCACAAATTTAAACACAAGGCCTGGAGGAAATACTGAACTGTCACAAATTTAAACACAGGGCATGGAGGAAATACTGAACTGTCACAAAATTAAACACAAGGCCTGGAGGAAATACTGAACTGTCACAAATTTAAACACAAGGCCTGGAGGGAATACTGAACTGCCACAAATTTAAACACAAGGCCTGGAGGAAATACTGAACTGTCACAAATTTAAACACAGGGTCTGGAGGGAAATACTGAACTGTCACAAATTTAAACACAAGGTCTGGAGGAAATCCTGAACTGTCACAACTTTAAACACAAGGCCTGGAGGAAATACTGAACTGACGCAAATTTAAACACAAGGCCTGGAGGAAATACTGAACTGTCACAAATTTAAACACAAGGCCTGGAGGAAATACTGAACTGTCACAAATTTAAACACAAGGCCTGGAGGGAATACTGAGCTGTCAGAAATTTAAACACAAGGCCTGGAGGAAATACTGAACTGTCACAAATTTAAACACAAGGCCTGGAGGAAATACTGAACTGTCACAAATTTAAACACAAGGCCTGGAGGAAATACTGAACTGTCACAAATTTAAACACAAGGCCTGGAGGAAATACTGAACTGTTACAAATTTAAACACAGGGCCTGGAGGAAATACTGAACTGTCACAAATTTAAACACAAGGCCTGGAGGAAATACTGAACTGTCACAAATTTAAACACAAGGCCTGGAGGAAATACTGAACTGTCACAAATTTAAACACAGGGCCTGGAGGAAATACTGAACTGTCACAAATTTAAACACAAGGCCTGGAGGAAATACTGAACTGTCACAAATTTAAACACAGAGCCTGGAGGAAATAGTGAACTGTCACAATTTTAAACACAAGGCCTGGAGGAAATACTGAACTGTCACAAATTTAAACACAAGGCCTGGAGGATATACTGAACTGTCACAAATTTAAACACAAGGCCTGGAGGAAATACTGAACTGTCACAAATTTAAACACAAGGCCTGGAGGAAATACTGAACTGTCACAAATTTAAACACAAGGCCTGGAGGGAATACTGAACTGTCACAAATTTAAACACAAGGCCTGGAGGAAATACTGAACTGTCACAAATTTAAACACAGGGTCTGGAGGAAATACTGAACTGTCACAAATTTAAACACAGGGCCTGGAGGAAATACTGAACTGTCACAAATTTAAACACAGGGCCTGGAGGGAATACTGAACTGTCACAAATTTAAACACAAGGCCTGGAGGAAATACTGAACTGTCACAAATTTAAACACAAGGCCTGGAGGGAATACTGAACTGTCACAAATTTAAACACAAGGCCTGGAGGAAATACTGAACTGTCACAAATTTAAACACAGGGTCTGGAGGAAATACTGAACTGTCACAAATTTAAACACAAGGCCTGGAGGGAAATACTGAACAGTCACAAATTTAAACACAAGGCCTGGAGGGAATACTGAACTGTCACAAATTTAAACACAAGGCCTGGAGGGAATACTGAACTGTCACAAATTTAAACACAAGGCCTGGAGGAAATACTGAACTGTCACAAATTTAAACACAGGGCATGGAGGAAATACTGAACTGTCACAAAATTAAACACAAGGCCTGGAGGAAATACTGAACTGTCACAAATTTAAACACAAGGCCTGGAGGGAATACTGAACTGCCACAATTTTAAACACAAGGCCTGGAGGAAATACTGAACTGTCACAAATTTAAACACAAGGCCTGGAGGAAATACTGAACTGACACAAATTTAAACACAAGGCCTGGAGGAAATACTGAACTGTCACAAATTTAAACACAAGGCCTGGAGGAAATACTGAACTGTCACAAATTTAAACACAAGGCCTGGAGGGAATACTGAGCTGTCAGAAATTTAAACACAAGGCCTGGAGGAAATACTGAACTGTCACAAATTTAAACACAAGGCCTGGAGGAAATACTGAACTGTCACAAATTTAAACACAAGGCCTGGAGGAAATACTGAACTGTCACAAATTTAAACACAAGGCCTGGAGGAAATACTGAACTGTTACAAATTTAAACACAGGGCCTGGAGGAAATCCTGAACTGTCACAAATTTAAACACAAGGCCTGGAGGGAAATACTGAACTGTCACAACTTTAAACACAAGGCCTGGAGGAAATACTGAACTGACACAAATTTAAACACAAGGCCTGGAGGGAAATACTGAACTGTCACAACTTTAAACACAAGGCCTGGAGGAAATACTGAACTGACACAAATTTAAACACAAGGCCTGGAGGAAATACTGAACTGTCACAAATTTAAACACAAGGCCTGGAGGAAATACTGAACTGTCACAAATTTAAACACAAGGCCTGGAGGGAATACTGAGCTGTCAGAAATTTAAACACAAGGCCTGGAGGAAATACTGAACTGTCACAAATTTAAACACAAGGCCTGGAGGAAATACTGAACTGTCACAAATTTAAACACAAGGCCTGGAGGAAATACTGAACTGTCACAAATTTAAACACAAGGCCTGGAGGAAATACTGAACTGTTACAAATTTAAACACAGGGCCTGGAGGAAATACTGAACTGTCACAAATTTAAACACAAGGCCTGGAGGAAATACTGAACTGTCACAAATTTAAACACAAGGCCTGGAGGAAATACTGAACTGTCACAAATTTAAACACAGGGCCTGGAGGAAATACTGAACAGTCACAAATTTAAACACAAGGCCTGGAGGAAATACTGAACTGTCACAAATTTAAACACAGAGCCTGGAGGAAATAGTGAACTGTCACAATTTTAAACACAAGGCCTGGAGGAAATACTGAACTGTCACAAATTTAAACACAAGGCCTGGAGGATATACTGAACTGTCTCAAATTTAAACACAAGGCCTGGAGGAAATACTGAACTGTCACAAATTTAAACACAGGGCCTGGAGGAAATACTGAACTGTCACAAATTTAAACACAGGGCCTGGAGGAAATACTGAACTGTCACAAATTTAAACACAAGGCCTGGAGGAAATACTGAACTGTCACAAATTTAAACACAAGGCCTGGAGGAAATACTGAACTGTCACAAATTTAAACACAAGGCCTGGAGGAAATACTGAACTGTCACAAATTTAAACAAAGGGACTGGAGGAAATACAGAACTGTCACAAATTTAAACACAAGGCCTGGAGGAAATACTGAACTGTCACAAATTTAAACACAAGGCCTGGAGGAAATACTGAACTGTCACAAAATTAAACACAAGGCCTGGAGGAAATACTGAACTGTCACAAATTTAAACACATGGCCTGGAGGAAATACTGAACTGTCACAAATTTAAACACAAGGCCTGGAGGAAATACTGAACTGTCACAAATTTAAACACAAGGCCTGGAGGGAATACTGAACTGTCACAACTTTAAACACAAGGCCTGGAGGAAATACTGAACTGACACAAATTTAAACACAAGGCCTGGAGGAAATACTGAACTGTCACAAATTTAAACACAAGGCCTGGAGGAAATACTGAACTGTCACAAATTTAAACACAAGGCCTGGAGGGAATACTGAGCTGTCAGAAATTTAAACACAAGGCCTGGAGGAAATACTGAACTGTCACAAATTTAAACACAAGGCCTGGAGGAAATACTGAACTGTCACAAATTTAAACACAAGGCCTGGAGGAAATACTGAACTGTCACAAATTTAAACACAAGGCCTGGAGGAAATACTGAACTGTTACAAATTTAAACACAGGGCCTGGAGGAAATACTGAACTGTCACAAATTTAAACACAAGGCCTGGAGGAAATACTGAACTGTCACAAATTTAAACACAAGGCCTGGAGGAAATACTGAACTGTCACAAATTTAAACACAGGGCCTGGAGGAAATACTGAACAGTCACAAATTTAAACACAAGGCCTGGAGGAAATACTGAACTGTCACAAATTTAAACACAGAGCCTGGAGGAAATAGTGAACTGTCACAATTTTAAACACAAGGCCTGGAGGAAATACTGAACTGTCACAAATTTAAACACAAGGCCTGGAGGATATACTGAACTGTCACAAATTTAAACACAAGGCCTGGAGGAAATACTGAACTGTCACAAATTTAAACACAAGGCCTGGAGGAAATACTGAACTGTCACAAATTTAAACACAAGGCCTGGAGGGAATACTGAACTGTCACAAATTTAAACACAAGGCCTGGAGGAAATACTGAACTGTCACAAATTTAAACACAGGGTCTGGAGGAAATACTGAACTGTCACAAATTTAAACACAGGGCCTGGAGGAAATACTGAACTGTCACAAATTTAAACACAGGGCCTGGAGGGAATACTGAACTGTCACAAATTTAAACACAAGGCCTGGAGGAAATACTGAACTGTCACAAATTTAAACACAAGGCCTGGAGGGAATACTGAACTGTCACAAATTTAAACACAAGGCCTGGAGGAAATACTGAACTGTCACAAATTTAAACACAGGGTCTGGAGGAAATACTGAACTGTCACAAATTTAAACACAAGGCCTGGAGGGAAATACTGAACAGTCACAAATTTAAACACAAGGCCTGGAGGGAATACTGAACTGTCACAAATTTAAACACAAGGCCTGGAGGAAATACTGAACTGTCACAAATTTAAACACAGGGTCTGGAGGAAATACTGAACTGTCACAAATTTAAACACAGGGCCTGGAGGAAATACTGAACTGTCACAAATTTAAACACAGGGCCTGGAGGAAATACTGAACTGTCACAAATTTAAACACAAGGCCTGGAGGAAATACTGAACTGTCACAAATTTAAACACAAGGCCTGGAGGAAATACTGAACTGTCACAAATTTAAACACAAGGCCTGGAGGAAATACTGAACTGTCACAAATTTAAACAAAGGGACTGGAGGAAATACTGAACTGTCACAAATTTAAACACAAGGCCTGGAGGGAAATACTGAACTGTCACAAATTTAAACACAAGGCCTGGAGGAAATACTGAACTGTCACAAATTTAAACACAAGGCCTGGAGGAAATACTGAACTGTCACAAATTTAAACACAAGGCCTGGAGGAAATACTGAACTGTCACAAATTTAAACACATGGCCTGGAGGAAATACTGAACTGTCACAAATTTAAACACAAGGCCTGGAGGAAATACTGAACTGTCACAAATTTAAACACAAGGCCTGGAGGGAAATACTGAACTGTCACAAATTTAAACACAGGGACTGGAGGAAATACTGAACTGTCACAAATTTAAACACAAGGCCTTGAGGGAAATACTGAACTGTCACAAATTTAAACACAGGGTCTGGAGGGAAATACTGAACTGTCACAAATTTAAACACAAGGCCTGGAGGAAATACTGAACTGTCACAAATTTAAACACAAGGCCTGGAGGAAATACTGAACTGTCACAAATTTAAACACAGGGCCTGGAGTAAATACTGAACTGTCACAAATTTAAACACAGGGCCTGGAGGGAATACTGAACTGTCACAAATTTAAACACAAGGCCTGGAGGAAATACTGAACTGTCACAAATTTAAACACAAGGCCTGGAGGAAATACTGAACTGTCACAAATTTAAACACAAGGCCTGGAGGGAATACTGAACTGTCACAACTTTAAACACAAGGCCTGGAGGAAATACTGAACTGACACAAATTTAAACACAAGGCCTGGAGGAAATACTGAACTGTCACAAATTTAAACACAAGGCCTGGAGGAAGTACTGAACTGTCACAAATTTAAACACAAGGCCTGGAGGAAATACTGAACTGTCACAAATTTAAACACAAGGCCTGGAGGAAATACTGAACTGTCACAAATTTAAACACATGGCCTGGAGGAAATACTGAACTGTCACAAATTTAAACACAAGGCCTGGAGGAAATACTGAACTGTCACAAATTTAAACACAAGGCCTGGAGGGAAATACTGAACTGTCACAAATTTAAACACTGGGCCTGGAGGAAATACTGAACTGTCACAAATTTAAACACAGGGACTGGAGGAAATACTGAACTGTCACAAATTTAAACACAAGGCCTTGAGGGAAATACTGAACTGTCACAAATTTAAACACAGGGTCTGGAGGAAATACTGAACTGTCACAAATTTAAACACAGGGACTGGAGGAAATACTGAACTGTCACAAATTTAAACACAAGGCCTTGAGGGAATACTGAACTGTCACAAATTTAAACACAGGGCCTGGAGGAAATACTGAACTGTCACAAATTTAAACACAAGGCCTGGAGTAAATACTGAACTGTCACAAATTTAAACACAGGGCCTGGAGGAAATACTGAACTGTCACAAATTTAAACACAGGGCCTGGAGGAAATACTGAACTGTCACAAATTTAAACACAGGGACTGGAGGAAATACTGAACTGTCACAAATTTAAACACAAGGCCTTGAGGGAAATACTGAACTGTCACAAATTTAAACACAGGGTCTGGAGGAAATACTGAACTGTCACAAATTTAAACACAGGGCCTGGAGGAAATACTGAACTGTCACAAATTTAAACACAAGGCCTGGAGGAAATACTGAACTGTCACAAATTTAAACACAAGGCCTGGAGGAAATACTGAACTGTCACAAATTTAAACACAGGGCCTGGAGGAAATACTGAACTGTCACAAATTTAAACACAGGGCCTGGAGGAAATACTGAACTGTCACAAATTTAAACACAAGGCCTGGAGGAAATACTGAACTGTCACAAATTTAAACACAAGGCCTGGAGGAAATACTGAACTGTCACAAATTTAAACACAAGGCCTGGAGGAAATACTGAACTGTCACAAATTTAAACACAGGGCCTGGAGGAAATACTGAACTGTCACAAATTTAAACACAAGGCCTGGAGGAAATACTGAACTGTCACAAATTTAAACACAAGGCCTGGAGGAAATACTGAACTGTCACAAATTTAAACACAGGGCCTGGAGGAAATACTGAACTGTCACAAATTTAAACACAGGGCCTGGAGGAAATACTGAACTGTCACAAATTTAAACACAAGGCCTGGAGGAAATACTGAACTGTCACAAATTTAAACACAAGGCCTGGAGGAAATACTGAACTGTCACAAATTTAAACACAAGGCCTGGAGGAAATACTGAACTTTCACAAATTTAAACACAAGGGTTGGAGTAAATACTGAACTGTCACAAATTTAAACACAGGGCCTGGAGGAAATACTGAGCTGTCACAAATTTAAACACAGGGCCTGGAGGAAATACTGAACTGTCACAAATTTAAACACAGGGCATGGAGGAAATACTGAACTGTCACAAATTTAAGCACAGGGCCTGGAGGAAATACTGAACTGTCACAAATTTAAACACAGGGCCTGGAGGAAATACTGAACTGTCACAAATTTAAACACAGGGCATGGAGGAAATACTGAACTGTCACAAATTTAAGCACAGGGCCTGGAGGAAATACTGAACTGTCACAAATTTAAACACAAGGCCTGGAGGAAATACTGAACTGTCACAAATTTAAACACAAGGCCTGGAGGAAATACTGAACTGTCACAAATTTAAACACAGGGCCTGGAGGAAATACTGAACTGTCACAAATTTAAACACAAGGCCTGGAGGAAATACTGAACTGTCACAAATTTAAACACAAGGCCTGGAGGAAATACTGAACTGTCACAAATTTAAACACAAGGCCTGGAGGGAATACTGAACTGTCACAAATTTAAATACAGGGCATGGAGGAAATACTGAACTGTCACAAAATTAAACACAAGGCCTGGAGGGAATACTGAACTGTCACAAATTTAAACACAGGGTCTGGAGGAAATACTGAACTGTCACAAATTTAAACACAAGGCCTGGAGGAAATACTGAACTGTCACAAATTTAAACACAAGGCCTGGAGGAAATACTGAACTGTTACAAATTTAAACACAGGGCCTGGAGGAAATACTGAACTGTCACAAATTTAAACACAAGGCCTGGAGGAAATACTGAACTGTCACAAATTTAAACACAAGGCCTGGAGGAAATACTGAACTGTCACAAATTTAAACACAAGGCCTGGAGGGAATACTGAACTGTCACAAATTTAAATACAGGGCATGGAGGAAATACTGAACTGTCACAAAATTAAACACAAGGTCTGGAGGAAATACTGAACTGTCACAAAATTAAACACAAGGCCTGGAGGGAATACTGAACTGTCACAAATTTAAACACAAGGCCTGGAGGGAATACTGAACTGTCACAAATTTAAACACAGGGTCTGGAGGAAATACTGAACTGTCACAAATTTAAACACAAGGCCTGGAGGAAATACTGAACTGTCACAAATTTAAACACAAGGCCTGGAGGAAATACTGAACTGTCACAAATTTAAATACAAGGCCTGGAGTGAATACTGAACTGTCACAAATTTAAACACAGGGCCTGGAGGAAATACTGAACTGTCACAAATTTAAACACAAGGCCTGGAGGGAATACTGAACTGTCACAAATTTAAACACGGGGTCTGGAGGAAATACTGAACTGTTACAAATTAAAACACAAGGTCTGGAGGAAATACTGAACTGTCACAAATTTAAACACAAGGCCTGGAGGAAATACTGAACTGTCACAAATTTAAACACAAGGCCTGGAGGAAATACTGAACTGTCACAAATTTAAACACAAGGCCTGGAGGAAATACTGAACTGTCACAAATTTAAACACAAGGCCTGGAGTAAATACTGAACTGTCACAAATTTAAACACAAGGCCTGGAGGAAATACTGAACTGTCACAAATTTAAACACGGGGTCTGGAGGGAATACTGAACTGTCACAAATTTAAACACAGGGCCTGGAGGAAATACTGAACTGTCACAAAATTAAACACAAGGCCTGGAGGAAATACTGAACTGTCACAAATTTAAACACAGGGCCTGGAGGAAATACTGAACTGTCACAAAATTAAACACAAGGCATGGAGGAAATACTGAACTGTCACAAATTTAAACACAAGGTGTGGAGGAAATACTGAACTGTCACAAATTTAAACACAAGGCCTGGAGGGAATACTGAACTGTTACAAATTTAAACACAAGGCCTGGAGGGAATACTGAACTGTTACAAATTTAAACACAAGGCCTGGAGGAAATACTGAACTGTCACAAATTTAAACACAAGGCCTGGAGGAAATACTGAACTGTCATAAATTTAAACACAAGGTGTGGAGGAAATACTGAACTGTCACAAATTTAAACACAAGGCCTGGAGGAAATACTGAACTGTCACAAATTTAAACACAAGGTGTGGAGGAAATACTGAACTGTCACAAATTTAAACACAAGGCCTGGAGGAAATACTGAACTGTCACAAATTTAAACACAAGGTCTAGAGGAAATACTGAACTGCCACAAATTTAAACACAGGGCCTGGAGGAAATACTGAACTGTCACAGCTTTAAACACAAGGCCTGGAGGAAATACTGAACTGTCACAAATTTAAACACAGGGCCTGGAGGAAATACTGAACTGTCACAAATTTAAACACAAGGCCTGGAGGAAATACTGAACTGTCACAAATTTAAACACAAGGTGTGGAGGAAATACTGAACTGTCACAAATTTAAACACAGGGCCTGGAGGAAATACTGAACTGTCACAAATTTAAACACAAGGTGTGGAGGAAATACTGAACTGTCACAAATTTAAACACAAGGCCTGGAGGAAATACTGAACTGTCACAAATTTAAACACAAGGCCTGGAGGAAATACTGAACTGTCACAAATTTAAACACAGGGCCTGGAGGAAATACTGAACTGTCACAAAATTAAACACAAGGCGTGGAGGAAATACTGAACTGTCACAAATTTAAACACAAGGTGTGGAGGAAATACTGAACTGTCACAAATTTAAACACAAGGCCTGGAGGGAATACTGAACTGTTACAAATTTAAACACAAGGCCTGGAGGGAATACTGAACTGTTACAAATTTAAACACAAGGCCTGGAGGAAATACTGAACTGTCACAAATTTAAACACAAGGCCTGGAGGAAATACTGAACTGTCACAAATTTAAACACAGGGCCTGGAGGAAATACTGAACTGTCACAAAATTAAACACAAGGCCTGGAGGGAATACTGAACTGTCACAAATTTAAACACAAGGTCTGGAGGGAAATACTGAACTGTTACAAATTTAAACACAAGGCCTGGAGGAAATACTGAACTGTCACAAATTTAAACACAAGGCCTGGAGGAAATACTGAACTGTCACAAATTTAAACACAGGGCCTGGAGGAAATACTGAACTGTCACAAAATTAAACACAAGGCCTGGAGGGAATACTGAACTGTCACAAATTTAAACACAAGGCCTGGAGGGAATACTGAACTGTCACAAATTTAAACACAGGGTCTGGAGGAAATACTGAACTGTCACAAATTTAAACACAAGGCCTGGAGGAAATACTGAACTGTTACAAATTTAAACACAGGGCCTGGAGGAAATACTGAACTGTCACAAATTTAAACACAAGGCCTGGAGGGAATACTGAACTGTCACAAATTTAAACACAGGGCCTGGAGGGAAATACTGAACTGTCACAAATTTAAACACAAGGCCTGGAGGGAATACTGAACTGTCACAAATTTAAACACAGGGCCTGGAGGGAAATACTGAACTGTCACAAATTTAAACACAAGGCCTGGAGGAAATACTGAACTGTCACAAATTTAAACACAAGGCCTGGAGGAAATACTGAACTGTCACAAATACAAACACAGGGCCTGGAGGAAATACTGAACTGTCACAAAATTAAACACAAGGCGTGGAGGAAATACTGAACTGTCACAAATTTAAACACAAGGCCTGGAGGGAATACTGAACTGCCACAAATTTAAACACAAGGCCTGGAGGAAATACTGAACTGTCACAAATTTAAACACAGGTCCTGGAGGAAATACTGAACTGTCACAAAATTAAACACAAGGCCTGGAGGAAATACTGAACTGTCACAAATTTAAACACAAGGCCTGGAGGAAATACTGAACTGTCACAAATTTAAACACAGGGCATGGAGGAAATACTGAACTGTCACAAAATTAAACACAAGGCCTGGAGGAAATACTGAACTGTCACAAATTTAAACACAAGGCCTGGAGGGAATACTGAACTGTCACAAATTTAAACACAGGGCATGGAGGAAATACTGAACTGTCACAAAATTAAACACAAGGCCTGGAGGAAATACTGAACTGTCACAAATTTAAACACAGGGCCTGGAGGAAATACTGAACTGTCACAAATTTAAACACAAGGCCTGGAGGAAATACTGAACTGTCACAAATTTAAACACAAGGCCTGGAGGGAATACTGAACTGTCACAAAATTAAACACAAGGCCTGGAGGAAATACTGAACTGTCACAAATTTAAACACAAGGCCTGGAGGAAATACTGAACTGTCACAAATTTAAACACAAGGCCTGGAGGAAATACTGAACTGTCACAAATTTAAACACAGGGCCTGGAGGAAATACTGAACTGTCACAAATTTAAACACAAGCCCTGGAGGAAATACTGAACTGTCACAAATTTAAACACAGGGCCTGCAGGAAATACTGAACTGTCACAAAATTAAACACAAGGCCTGGAGGAAATACTGAACTGTCACAAATTTAAACACAAGGCCTGGAGGAAATACTGAACTGTCACAAATTTAAACACAGGGCCTGGAGGAAATACTGAACTGTCACAAATTTAAACACAAGGTGTGGAGGAAATACTGAACTGTCACAAATTTAAACACAAGGCCTGGAGGAAATACTGAACTGTCACAAATTTAAACACAAGGCCTGGAGGAAATACTGAACTGTCACAAATTTAAACACAGGGCCTGGAGGAAATACTGAACTGTCACAAAATTAAACACAAGGCGTGGAGGAAATACTGAACTGTCACAAATTTAAACTCAAGGTGTGGAGGAAATACTGAACTGTCACAAATTTAAACACAAGGCCTGGAGGGAATACTGAACTGTTACAAATTTAAACACAAGGCCTGGAGGGAATACTGAACTGTTACAAATTTAAACACAAGGCCTGGAGGAAATACTGAACTGTCACAAATTTAAACACAAGGCCTGGAGGAAATACTGAACTGTCACAAATTTAAAAACAGGGCCTGGAGGAAATACTGAACTGTCACAAAATTAAACACAAGGCCTGGAGGGAATACTGAACTGTCACAAATTTAAACACAAGGTCTGGAGGGAAATACTGAACTGTTACAAATTTAAACACAAGGCCTGGAGGAAATACTGAACTGTCACAAATTTAAACACAAGGCCTGGAGGAAATACTGAACTGTCACAAATTTAAACACAGGGCCTGGAGGAAATACTGAACTGTCACAAAATTAAACACAAGGCCTGGAGTAAATACTGAACTGTCACAAATATAAACACAAGGCCTGGAGTAAATACTGAACTGTCACAAATTTAAACACAGGGTCTGGAGGAAATACTGAACTGTCACAAATTTAAACACAAGGCCTGGAGGAAATACTGAACTGTTACAAATTTAAACACAGGGCCTGGAGGAAATACTGAACTGTCACAAATTTAAACACAAGGCCTGGAGGGAATACTGAACTGTCACAAATTTAAACACAGGGCATGGAGGAAATACTGAACTGTCACAAATTTAAACACAAGGCCTGGAGGAAATACTGAACTGTTACAAATTTAAACACAGGGCCTGGAGGAAATACTGAACTGTCACAAATTTAAACACAAGGCCTGGAGGGAATACTGAACTGTCACAAATTTAAACACAGGGCATGGAGGAAATACTGAACTGTCACAAAATTAAACACAAGGCGTGGAGGAAATACTGAACTGTCACAAATTTAAACACAAGGCCTGGAGGGAATACTGAACTGTCACAAATTTAAACACAAGGCCTGGAGGAAATACTGAACTGTCACAAATTTAAACACAGGTCCTGGAGGAAATACTGAACTGTCACAAAATTAAACACAAGGCCTGGAGGAAATACTGAACTGCCACAAATTTAAACACAAGGCCTGGAGGAAATACTGAACTGTCACAAATTTAAACACAGGTCCTGGAGGAAATACTGAACTGTCACAAAATTAAACACAAGGCCTGGAGGAAATACTGAACTGTCACAAATTTAAACACAAGGCCTGGAGGAAATACTGAACTGTCACAAATTTAAACACAAGGCCTGGAGGGAATACTGAACTGTCACAAATTTAAACACAGGGCATGGAGGAAATACTGAACTGTCACAAAATTAAACACAAGGCCTGGAGGAAATACTGAACTGTCACAAATTTAAACACAGGGCCTGGAGGAAGTACTGAACTGTCACAAATTTAAACACAAGGCCTGGAGGAAATACTGAACTGTCACAAATTTAAACACAAGGCCTGGAGGGAATACTGAACTGTCACAAAATTAAACACAAGGCCTGGAGGAAATACTGAACTGTCACAAATTTAAACACAAGGCCTGGAGGAAATACTGAACTGTCACAAATTTAAACACAAGGCCTGGAGGAAATACTGAACTGTCACAAATTTAAACACAGGGCCTGGAGGAAATACTGAACTGTCACAAATTTAAACACAAGGCCTGGAGGAAATACTGAACTGTCACAAATTTAAACACAGGGCCTGGAGGAAATACTGAACTGTCACAAAATTAAACACAAGGCCTGGAGGAAATACTGAACTGTCACAAATTTAAACACAAGGCCTGGAGGAAATACTGAACTGTCACAAATTTAAACACAGGGCCTGGAGGAAATACTGAACTGTCACAAAATTAAACACAAGGCCTAGAGGAAATACTGAACTGTCACAAATTTAAACACAAGGCCTGGAGGAAATACTGAACTGTCACAAATTTAAACACAGGGCCTGGAGGGAAATACTGAACTGCCACAACTTTAAACACAGGGCCTGGAGGAAATACTGAACTGTCACAAATTTAAACACAGCGCCTGGAGGAAATACTGAACTGTCACAAATTTAAACACAAGGCCTGGAGGAAATACTGAACTGTTACAAATTTAAACACAAGGTCTGGAGGAAATACTGAACTGTCACAAATTTAAACACAAGGCCTGGAGGGAATACTGAACTGTCACAAATTTAAACACAGGGCATGGAGGAAATACTGAACTGTCACAAAATTAAACACAAGGCCTGGAGGAAATACTGAACTGTCACAAATTTAAACACAGGGCCTGGAGGAAATACTGAACTGTCACAAATTTAAACACAAGGCCTGGAGGAAATACTGAACTGTCACAAATTTAAACACAAGGCCTGGAGGGAAATACTGAACTGTCACAAATTTAAACACAAGGCCTGGAGGAAATACTGAACTGTCACAAATTTAAACACAGGGCCTGGAGGGAAATACTGAACTGCCACAACTTTAAACACAGGGCCTGGAGGAAATACTGAACTGTCACAAATTTAAACACAGCGCCTGGAGGAAATACTGAACTGTCACAAATTTAAACACAAGGCCTGGAGGAAATACTGAACTGTTACAAATTTAAACACAAGGTCTGGAGGAAATACTGAACTGTCACAAAATTAAACACAAGGTCTGGAGGAAATACTGAACTGTCACAAAATTAAACACAAGGTCTGGAGGAAATACTGAACTGTCACAAAATTAAACACAAGGCCTGGAGGGAAATACTGAACTGTCACAAATTTAAACACAAGGCCTGGAGGAAATACTGAACTGTCACAAATTTAAACACAAGGCCTGGAGGAAATACTGAACTGTCACAAATTTAAACACAGGGCCTGGAGGAAATACTAAACTGTCACAAATTTAAACACAGGGCCTGGAGGGAATACTGAACTGTCACAAATTTAAACACAAGGCCTGGAGGAAATACTGAACTGTCACAAATTTAAACACAAGGCCTGGAGGAAATACTAAACTGTCACAAATTTAAACACAAGGCCTGGAGGAAATACTGAACGGTCACAAATTTAAGCACAAGGCCTGGAGGGAATACTGAACTGTCACAAATTTAAACACAGAGCCTGGAGGAAATACTGAACTGTCACAAATTTAAACACAAGGCCTGGAGGAAATACTGAACTGTCACAAATTTAAACACAAGGCCTGGAGGGAAATACTGAACTGTCACAAATTTAAACACAAGGCCTGGAGTAAATACTGAACTGTCACAACTTTAAACACAAGGCCTGGAGGGAATACTGAACTGTCACAAATTTAAATACAGGGCCTGGAGGAAATACTGAACTGTCACAAATTTAAACACAAGGCCTGGAGGGAATAATGAACTGTCACAAATTTAAACACAAGGTCTGGAGGAAATACTGAACTGTCACAAATTTAAACACAGGGCCTGGAGGAAATACTGAACTGTCACAAATTTAAACACAAGGCCTGGAGGAAATACTGAACTGTCACAAATTTAAACACAAGGCCTGGAGGGAAATACTGAACTGTCACAAATTTAAACACAAGGCCTGGAGGGAATAATGAACTGTCACAAATTTAAACACAGGGCCTGGAGGAAATACTGAACTGTCACAAATTTAAACACAGGGACTGGAGGAAATACTGAACTGTCACAAATTTAAACACAAGGCCTGGAGGGAA
Source organism: Heterodontus francisci (assembly GCF_036365525.1). Taxonomy (NCBI): domain Eukaryota; kingdom Metazoa; phylum Chordata; class Chondrichthyes; order Heterodontiformes; family Heterodontidae; genus Heterodontus; species Heterodontus francisci. Next base: position 1,339,839 of record NW_027141639.1, on the reverse strand, counting down.
ATACTGAACTGTCACAAATTTAAACACAAGGCCTGGAGGGAATACTGAACTGTCACAAATTTAAATACAGGGCCTGGAGGAAATACTGAACTGTCACAAATTTAAACACAAGGCCTGGAGGGAATAATGAACTGTCACAAATTTAAACACAGGGCCTGGAGGGAAATACTTAACTGTCACAAATTTAAACACAGGTCCTGGAGGGAAATACTGAACTGTCACAAATTTAAACACAAGGCCTGGAGGAAATACTGAACTGTCACAAATTTAAACACAAGGCCTGGAGGAAATACTGAACTGTCACAAATTTAAACACAAGGCCAGGAGGAAATACTGAACTGTCACAAATTTAAACACAAGGCCTGGAGGAAATACTGAACTGTCACAAATTTAAACACAGGGCCTGGAGGAACTACTGAACTGTCACAAATTTAAACACAGGTCCTGGGGGAAATACTGAACTGTCACAAATTTAAACACAAGGCCTGGAGGAAATACTGAACTGTCACAAATTTAAACACAAGGCCTGGAGGAAATACTGAACTGTCACAAATTTAAGCACAAGGCCTGGAGGAAATACTGAACTGTCACAAATTTAAACACAAGGCCTGGAGGAAATACTGAACTGCCACAAATTTAAACACAAGGCCTGGAGGAAATACTGAACTGTCACAAATTTAAACACAGGGCCTGGAGGGAAATACTGAACTGTCACAAATTTAAACACAATGTCTGGAGGAAATACTGAACTGTCACAAATTTAAACACAATGTCTGGAGGAAATACTGAACTGTCACAAATTTAAACACAAGGCCTGGAGGAAATACTGAACTGTCACAAATTTAAACACAAGGCCTGGAGGAAATACTGAACTGTCACAAATTTAAACACAAGGCCTGGAGGAAATACTGAACTGCCACAAATTTAAACACAGGGCCTGGAGGGAAATACTGAACTGTCACAAATTTAAACACAATTTCTGGAGGAAATACTGAACTGCCACAAATTTAAACACAAGGCCTGGAGGAAATACTGAACTGTTACAAATTTAAGCACAGGGCCTGTAGGAAATACTGAACTGTCACAAATTTCAACACAGGGCCTGGAGGGAAATACTGAACTGTCACAAATTTAAACACAATGTCTGGAGGAAATACTGAACTGTCACAAATTTAAAGACAATGCCTGGAGGAAATACTGAACTGTCACAGCTTGAAACACAGGGCCTGGAGGGAAATACTGAACTGTCACAAATTTAAACACAATGTCTGGAGGAAATACTGAACTGTCACAAATTTAAACACAGGGCCTGGAGGAAATACTGAACTGTCACAAATTTAAACACAATGTCTGGAGGAAATACTGAACTGTCACAGCTTTAAACACAGGGCCTGGAGGAAATACTGAACTGTCACAAATTTAAACACAAGGCCTGGAGGGAAATACTGAACAGTCACAAATTTAAACACAATGTCTGGAGGGAATACTGAACTGTTACAAATTTAAACACAGGGCCTGGAGGAAATACTGAACTGTCACAAATTTAAACACAGGGCCTGGAGGGAAATACTGAACTGTCACAAATTTAAACACAATGTCTGGAGGGAATACTGAACTGTTACAAATTTAAACACAGGGCCTGGAGGAAATACTGAACTGTCACAAATTTAAACACAGGGCCTGGAGGAAATACTGAACTGTCACAAATTTAAACACAGGGCCTGGAGGAAATACTGAACTGTCACAAATTTAAACACAATGCCTGGAGGAAATACTGAACTGTCACAAATTTAAACACAAGGCCTGGAGGAAAGACTGAACTGTCACAAATTTAAACACAGGGCCTGGAGGGAAATACTGAACAGTCACAAATTTAAACACAAGGCCTGGAGGAAATCCTGAACTGTCACAAATTTAAACACAAGGCCTGGAGGAAATACTGAACTGTCACAAATTTAAACACAAGGCCTGTAGGAAATCCTGAACTGTCACAAATTTAAACACAAGGCCTGCAGGAAATCCTGAACTGTCACAAATTTAAACACAGGGCCTGGAGGAAATACTGAACTGTCACAAATTTAAACACAAGGCCTGGAGGAAATACTGAACTGTCACAAATTTAAACACAAGGCCTGGAGGAAAGACTGAACTGTCACAAATTTAAACACAAGGCCTGGAGGGAAATACTGAACAGTCACAAATTTAAACACAGGGCACGGAGGAAATACTGAACTGTCACAAATTTAAACACAGGGCCTGGAGGAAATACTGAACTGTCACAAATTTAAACACAAGGCCTGGAGGAAATACTGAACTGTCACAGCTTTAAACACAAGGCCTGGAGGAAAGACTGAACTGTCACAAATTTAAACACAGGGCCTGAAGGGAAATACTGAACAGTCACAAATTTAAACACAAAGCCTGGAGGAAATACTGAACTGTCACAAATTTAAACACAAGGCCTTGAGGGAAATACTGAACTGTCACAAATTTAAACACAAGGCCTGGAGTAAATACTGAACTGTCACAAATTTAAACACGGGGTCTGGAGGAAATACTGAACTGTCACAAAATTAAACACAAGGCCTGGAGGGAATACTGAACTGTCACAAATTTAAACACAGGGCCTGGAGGAAATACTGAACTGTAACAAATTTAAACACGGGGTCTGGAGGAAATACTGAACTGTCACAAATTTAAACACAAGGCCTGGAGGAAATACTGAACTGTCACAAATTTAAACACAAGGCCTTGAGGGAAATACTGAACTGTCACAAATTTAAACACGGGGTCTGGAGGAAATACTGAACTGTCACAAAATTAAACACAAGGCCTGGAGGGAATACTGAACTGTCACAAATTTAAACACAGGGCCTGGAGGAAATACTGAACTGTCACAGCTTTAAACACAAGGCCTGGAGGAAAGACTGAACTGTCACAAATTTAAACACAGGGCCTGGAGGGAAATACTGAACAGTCACAAATTTAAACACAAAGCCTGGAGGAAATACTGAACTGTCACAAATTTAAACACAAGGCCTTGAGGGAAATACTGAACTGTCACAAATTTAAACACAAGGCCTGGAGTAAATACTGAACTGTCACAAATTTAAACACGGGGTCTGGAGGAAATACTGAACTGTCACAAAATTAAACACAAGGCCTGGAGGGAATACTGAACTGTCACAAATTTAAACACAAGGCCTGGAGGAAATACTGAACTGTCACAAATTTAAACACGGGGTCTGGAGGAAATACTGAACTGTCACAAATTTAAACACAAGGCCTGGAGGAAATACTGAACTGTCACAAATTTAAACACAAGGCCTTGAGGGAAATACTGAACTGTCACAAATTTAAACACGGGGTCTGGAGGAAATACTGAACTGTCACAAATTTAAACACAAGGCCTGGAGGGAATACTGAACTGTCACAAATTTAAACACAGGGCCTGGAGGAAATACTGAACTGTCACAAATTTAAACACGGGGTCTGGAGGAAATACTGAACTGTCACAAAATTAAACACAAGGCCTGGAGGAAATACTGAACTGTCACAAATCTAAACACAGGGCCTGGAGGAAATACTGAACTTTCACAAATTTAAACACAGGGCCTGGAGGGAATACTGAACTGTCACAAATTTAAACACAAGGCCTGGAGGAAATACTGAACTGTCACAAATTTAAACACAGGGCCTGGAGGGAAATACTGAAATGTCACAAATTTAAACACAGGGCCTGGAGGAAATACTGAACTGTCACAAATTTAAACACGGGGTCTGGAGGAAATACTGAACTGTCACAAAATTAAACACAAGGCCTTGAGGGAAATACTGAACTGTCACAAATTTAAACACGGGGTCTGGAGGAAATACTGAACTGTCACAAATTTAAACACAAGGCCTGGAGGAAATACTGAACTGTCACAAATTTAAACACAAGGCCTGGAGGAAATACTGAACTGTCACAAATTTAAACACAAGGCCTGGAGGGAAATACTGAACTGTCACAAAATTAAACACAAGGCCTTGAGGGAAATACTGAACTGTCACAAATTTAAACACGGGGTCTGGAGGAAATACTGAACTGTCACAAAATTAAACACAAGGCCTGGAGGGAATACTGAACTGTCACAAATTTAAACACGGGGTCTGGAGGAAATACTGAACTGTCACAAAATTAAACACAAGGCCTTGAGGGAAATACTGAACTGTCACAAATTTAAACACGGTGTCTGGAGGAAATACTGAACTGTCACAAAATTAAACACAAGGCCTTGAGGGAAATACTGAACTGTCACAAATTTAAACACGGGGTCTGGAGGAAATACTGAACTGTCACAAAATTAAACACAAGGCCTGGAGGGAAATACTGAACTGTCACAAATTTAAACACAAGGCCTGGAGGAAATACTGAACTGTCACAAATTTAAACACAAGGCCTGGAGGAAATACTGAACTGTCACAAATTTAAACACGGGGTCTGGAGGAAATACTGAACTGTCACAAATTTAAACACAAGGCCTGGAGGAAATACTGAACTGTCACAAATTTAAACACAAGGCCTTGAGGGAAATACTGAACTGTCACAAATTTAAACACGGGGTCTGGAGGAAATACTGAACTGTCACAAAATTAAACACAAGGCCTTGAGGGAAATACTGAACTGTCACAAATTTAAACACGGGGTCTGGAGGAAATACTGAACTGTCACAAAATTAAACACAAGGCCTGGAGGGAATACTGAACTGTCACAAATTTAAACACAAGGCCTGGAGGAAATACTGAACTGTCACAAATTTAAACACAAGGTCTGGAGGAAATACTGAACTGTCACAAATTTAAACACAAGGCCTGGAGGAAATACTGAACTGTCACAAATTTAAACACAAGTCCTAGAGGGAAATACTGAACTGTCACAAATTTAAACACTGGGTCTGGAGGAAATACTGAACTGTCACAAAATTTAACACAAGGCCTTGAGGGAAATACTGAACTGTCACAAATTTAAACACGGGGTCTGGAGGAAATACTGAACTGTCACAAAATTAAACACAAGGCCTGGAGGAAATACTGAACTGTCACAAATTTAAACACAAGGCCTGGAGGAAATACTGAACTGTCACAAATTTAAACACAGGGTCTGGAGGAAATACTGAACTGTCACAAAATTAAACACAAGGCCTTGAGGGAAATACTGAACTGTCACAAATTTAAACACGGGGTCTGGAGGAAATACTGTACTGTCACAAAATTAAACACAAGGCCTGGAGGGAAATACTGAACTGTCACAAATTTAAACACAGGGCCTGGAGGAAATATGGAACTGTCACAAATTTAAACACAAGGCCTGGAGGAAATACTGAACTGTCACAACTTTAAACACAGGGTCTGGAGGGAATACTGAACTGTCACAAATTTAAACACGGGGTCTGGAGGAAATACTGAACTGTCACAAAATTAAACACAAGGCCTTGAGGGAAATACTGAACTGTCACAAATTTAAACACGGGGTCTGGAGGAAATACTGAACTGTCACAAAATTAAACACAAGGCCTGGAGGAAATACTGAACTGTCACAAATTTAAACACAGGGTCTGGAGGGAAATACTGAACTGTCACAAATTTAAACACAGGGTCTGGAGGGAAATACTGAACTGTCACAAAATTAAACACAAGGCCTGGAGGAAATACTGAACTGTCACAAAATTAAACACAAGGCCTGGAGGGAATACTGAACTGTCACAAAATTAAACACAAGGCCTGGAGGAAATACTGAACTGTCACAAATTTAAACACAAGGCCTGGAGGAAATACTGAACTGTCACAAATTTAAACACAAGGCCTGGAGGAAATACTGAACTGTCACAAATTTAAACACGGGGTCTGGAGGAAATACAGAACTGTCACAAATTTAAACACAGGGCCTGGAGGGAATACTGAACTGTCACAAATTTAAACACAAGGCCTGGAGGAAATACTGAACTGTCGCAAAATTAAACACAAGGCCTGGAGGGAATACTGAACTGTCACAAATTTAAACACAAGGCCTTGAGGGAAATACTGAACTGTCACAAATTTAAACACGGGGTCTGGAGGAAATACTGAACTGTCACAAAATTAAACACAAGGCCTTGAGGGAAATACTGAACTGTCACAAATTTAAACACGGGGTCTGGAGGAAATACTGAACTGTCACAAAATTAAACACAAGGCCTGGAGGGAAATACTGAACTGTCACAAATTTAAACACAGGGCCTGGAGGAAATATGGAACTGTCACAAATTTAAACACAAGGCCTGGAGGAAATACTGAACTGTCACAACTTTAAACACAGGGTCTGGAGGGAATACTGAACTGTCACAAATTTAAACACAAGGCCTTGAGGGAAATACTGAACTGTCACAAATTTAAACACGGGGTCTGGAGGAAATACTGAACTGTCACAAAATTAAACACAAGGCCTTGAGGGAAATACTGAACTGTCACAAATTTAAACACGGGGTCTGGAGGAAATACTGAACTGTCACAAAATTAAACACAAGGCCTTGAGGGAAATACTGAACTGTCACAAATTTAAACACGGGGTCTGGAGGAAATACTGAACTGTCACAAAATTTAAACACAAGGCCTGGAGGAAATACTGAACTGTCACAAAATTAAACACAAGGCCTGGAGGGAATACTGAACTGTCACAAAATTAAACACAAGGCCTGGAGGAAATACTGAACTGTCACAAATTTAAACACAAGGCCTTGAGGAAATACTGAACTGTCACAAAATTAAACACAAGGCCTTGAGGGAAATACTGAACTGTCACAAATTTAAACACAGGGTCTGGAGGAAATACTGAACTGTCACAAATTTAAACACAAGGCCTGGAGGGAATACTGAACTGTCACAAATTTAAACACAAAGCCTGGAGGAAATACTGAACTGTCACAAAATTAAACACAAGGCCTTGAGGGAATACTGAACTGTCACAAATTTAAACACAGGGTCTGGAGGAAATACTGAACTGTCACAAATTTAAACACAAGGCCTGGAGGAAATACTGAACTGTCACAAATTTAAACACAAAGCCTGGAGGAAATACTGAACTGTCACAAATTTAAACACAAGGCCTGGAGGAAAGACTGAACTGTCACAAAATTAAACACAAGGCCTGGAGGAAATACTGAACTGTCACAAATTTAAACACAGGGCCTGGAGGGAATACTGAACTGTCACAAATTTAAACACAGAGCCTGGAGGGAAATACTGAACTGTCACAAATTTAAACACGGGGTCTGGAGGAAATACTGAACTGTTACAAATTTAAACACAGGGCCTGGAGGGAATACTGAACTGTCACAAATTTAAACACAAGGCCTGGAGGAAATACTGAACTGTTACAAATTTAAACACAGGGCCTGGAGGAAATACTGAACTGTCACAAATTTAAACACAGGGCCTGGAGGAAATACTGAACTGTCACAAATTTAAACACAAGGCCTGGAGGAAATACTGAACTGTCACAAATTTAGACACAGGGCCTGGAGGGAATACTGAACTGTCACAAATTTAAACACAGAGCCTGGAGGGAATACTGAACTGTCACAAATTTAAACACAAGGCCTGGAGGAAATACTGAACTGTCACAAATTTAAACACAGGGACTGGAGGAAATACTGAACTGTCACAAATTTAAACACAAGGCCTGGAGGGAATACTGAACTGTCACAAATTTAAACACAAGGCCTGGAGGAAATACTGAACTGTCACAAATTTAAACACAGGGCCTGGAGGGAATACTGAACTGTCACAAATTTAAACACAGAGCCTGGAGGGAATACTGAACTGTCACAAATTTAAACACAGGGACTGGAGGAAATACTGAACTGTCACAAATTTAAACACAGGGCCTGGAGTAAATACTGAACTGTCACAAATTTAAACACGGGGTCTGGAGGAAATACTGAACTGTTACAAATTTAAACACAGGGCCTGGAGGGAATACTGAACTGTCACAAATTTAAACACAAGGCCTGGAGGAAATACTGAACTGTTACAAATTTAAACACAGGGCCTGGAGGAAATACTGAACTGTCACAAATTTAAACACAGGGCCTGGAGGAAATACTGAACTGTCACAAATTTAAACACAAGGCCTGGAGGAAATACTGAACTGTCACAAATTTAAACACAGGGCCTGGAGGGAATACTGAACTGTCACAAATTTAAACACAAGGCCTGGAGGGAATACTGAACTGTCACAAATTTAAACACAAGGCCTGGAGGGAATACTGAACTGTCACAAATTTAAACACAGGGCCTGGAGGGAATACTGAACTGTCACAAATTTAAACACAAGGCCTGGAGGGAATACTGAACTGTCACAAATTTAAACACAAGGCCTGGAGGAAATACTGAACTGTCACAAATTTAAACACAAGGCCTGGAGGAAATACTGAACGGTCACAAATTTAAACACATGGCCTGGAGGGAATACTGAACTGTCACAAATTTAAACACAAGGCCTGGAGGAAATACTGAACTGTCACAAATTTAAACACAGGGCCTGGAGGAAATACTGAACTGTCACAAATTTAAGCACCGGCCCTGGAGGAAATACTGAACGGTCACAAATGTAAACACAAGGCCTGGAGGAAATCCTGAACTGTCACAAATTTAAACACAAGGCCTGGAGGAAATACTGAACGGTCACAAATTTAAACACAAGGCCTGGAGGAACGACTGAACGGTCACAAATTTAAACACAAGGCCTGGAGGGAAATACTGAACGGTCACAAATTTAAACACAGGGCCTGGAGGAACTACTGAACTGTCACAAATTTAAACACAAGGACTGAAGGGTATACTGAACTGTCACAAATTTAAACACAGGGCCTGGAGGAACTACTGAACGGTCACAAATTTAAACACAAGGCCTGGAGGAAATACTGAACTGTCACAAATTTAAACACAGGGCCTGGAGGAAATACTGAACTGTCACAAATTTAAACACAAGGCCTGGAGGAAATACTGAACTGTCACAAATTTAAACACAGGGCCCGGAGGAAATACTGAACTGTCACAAATTTAAACACAAGGCCTGGAGGAAATACTGAACTGTCACAAATTTAAACACAGGGCCTGGAGGAAATACTGAACTGTTACAAATTTAAACACAGGACCTGGAGGAAATACTGAACAGTCACAAATTTAAACACAGGGCCTGGAGGAAATACTGAACTGTCACAAATTTAAACACAAGGCCTGGAGGAAATACTGAACTGTCACAAATTTAAACACAAGGCCTGGAGGAAATACTGAACAGTCACAAATTTAAACACAAGGCCTGGAGGAAATACTGAACAGTCACAAATTTAAACACAAGGCCTGGAGGAAATACTGAACTGTCACAAATTTAAACACAAGGCCTGGAGGAAATACTGGTCTGTCACAGCTTTAAACACAGGGCCTGGAGGAAATACTGAACTGTCACAAATTTAAACACAAGGCCTGGAGGAAATACTGAACAGTCACAAATTTAAACACAAGGCCTGGAGGAAATACTGAACTGTCACAAATTTAAACACAAGGCCTGGAGGAAATACTGAACTGTCACAAATTTAAACACAAGGCCTGGAGGAAATACTGGTCTGTCACAAATTTAAACACAAGGCCTGGAGGAAATACTGGTCTGTCACAGCTTTAAACACAGGGCCTGGAGGAAATACTGAACTGTCACAAATTTAAACACAAGGCCTGGAGGAAATACTGAACAGTCACAAATTTAAACACAAGGCCTGGAGGAAATACTGAACTGTCACAAATTTAAACACAAGGCCTGGAGGAAATACTGGTCTGTCACAGCTTTAAACACAGGGCCTGGAGGAAATACTGAACTGTCACAAATTTAAACACAAGGCCTGGAGGAAATACTGAACAGTCACAAATTTAAACACAAGGCCTGGAGGAAATACTGAACTGTCACAAATTTAAACACAAGGCCTGGAGGAAATACTGAACAGTCACAAATTTAAACACAAGGCCTGGAGGAAATACTGAACTGTCACAAATTTAAACACAAGGCCTGGAGGAAATACTGGTCTGTCACAGCTTTAAACACAGGGCCTGGAAGAAATACTGAACTGTCACAAATTTAAACACAAGGCCTGGAGGAAATACTGAACTGTCACAAATTTAAACACAAGGCTTGGAGGAAATACTGAACTGTCACAGCTTTAAACACAGGGCCTGGAGGAAATACTGAACTGTCACAAATTTAAACACAAGGCCTGGAGGAAATACTGAACTGTCACAAATTTAAACACAAGGCTTGGAGGAAATACTGAACTGTCACAAATTTAAACACAAGGCCTGGAGGAAATACTGAACTGTCACAAATTTAAACACAGGGCCTGGAGGAAATACTGAACTGTCACAAATTTAAACACAGGGTCTGGAGGAAATACTGAACTGTCACAAATTTAAGCACCGGCCCTGGAGGAAATACTGAACAGTCACAAATTTAAACACAAGGCCTGGAGGAAATACTGAACTGTCACAAATTTAAACACAGGGCCTGGAGGAAATACTGAACTGTTACAAATTTAAACACAAGGCCTGGAGGAAATACTGAACTGTCACAAATTTAAACACAGAGCCTGGAGGAAATACTGAACTGTCACAAATTTAAACACAAGGCCTGGAGGAAATACTGAACGGTCACAAATTTAAACACAAGGCCTGGAGGAAATCCTGAACTGTCACAAATTTAAACACAAGGCCTGGAGGAAATACTGAACAGTCACAAATTTAAACACAAGGCCTGGAGGAACTACTGAACTGTCACAAATTTAAACACAAGGTCTGGAGGAAATACTGAACGGTCACAAATTTAAACACAAGGCCTGGAGGAACTACTGAACGGTCAGAAATTTAAACACAAGGCCTGGAGGAACTACTGAACGGTCACAAATTTAAACACAAGGCCTGGAGGGAATACTGAACTGTCACAAATTTAAACACAAGGCCTGGAGGAAATACTGAACTGTCACAAATTTAAGCACAGGGCCTGGAGGAAATACTGAACTGTCACAAATTTAAACACAAGGCCTGGAGGAAATACTGAACGGTCACAAATTTAAACACAAGGCCTGGAGGAACTACTGAACGGTCAGAAATTTAAACACAAGGCCTGGAGGAACTACTGAACGGTCACAAATTTAAACACAAGGCCTGGAGGGAATACTGAACTGTCACAAATTTAAACACAAGGCCTGGAGGAAATACTGAACTGTCACAAATTTAAGCACAGGGCCTGGAGGAAATACTGAACTGTCACAAATTTAAACACAAGGCCTGGAGGAAATACTGAACTGTCACAAATTTAAGCACAGGGCCTGGAGGAAATACTGAACTGTCACAAATTTAAACACAGGGCCTGGAGGAAATACTGAACTGTCACAAATTTAAACACAGGGCCTGGAGGAAATACTGAACTGTCACAAATTTAAACACAGGGCCTGGAGGAAATACTGAACTGTCACAAATTTAAACACAAGGCCTGGAGGAAATACTGAACTGTCACAAATTTAAGCACAGGGCCTGGAGGAAATACTGAACTGTCACAAATTTAAACACAGGGCCTGGAGGAAATACTGAACTGTCACAAATTTAAACACAGGGCCTGGAGGAAATACTGAACTGTCACAAATTTAAACACAAGGCCTGGAGGAAATACTGAACTGTCACAAATTTAAACACAAGGCCTGGAGGAAATACTGAACTGTCACAAATTTAAACACAAGGCCTGGAGGAAATACTGAACTGTCACAAATTTAAACACAAGGCCTGGAGGAAATACTGAACTGTCACAAATTTAAACACAGGGTCTGGAGGAAATACTGAACTGTTACAAATTTAAACACAAGGCCTGGAGGAAATACTGAACTGTCACAAATGTAAACACAAGGCCTGGAGGAAATACTGAACTGTCACAAATTTAAACACAAGGCCTGGAGGAAATACTGAACTGTCACAAATTTAAACACAAGGCCTGGAGGAACTACTGAACGGTCACAAATTTAAACACAAGGCCTGGAGGAAATACTGAACTGTCACAAATTTAAACACAAGGCCTGGAGGAAATACTGAACTGTCACAAATTTAGACACAAGGCCTGGAGGAAATACTGAACTGTCACAAATTTAAACACAAGGCCTGGAGGAAATACTGAACTGTCACAAATTTAAGCACAGGGCCTGGAGGGAATACTGAACTGTCACAAATTTAAACACAGGGTCTGGAGGAAATACTGAACTGTTACAAATTTAAACACAAGGCCTGGAGGAAATACTGAACTGTCACAAATTTAAACACAAGGCCTGGAGGAAATACTGAACTGTCACAAATTTAAACACAGGGTCTGGATGAAATACTGAACTGTCACAAATTTAAGCACCGGCCCTGGAGGAAATACTGAACTGTCACAAATTTAAGCACTGGGCCTGGAGGAAATACTGAACTGTCACAAATTTAAACACAGGGCCTGGAGGAAATACTGAACTGTCACAAATTTAAACACAAGGCCTGGAGGAAATACTGAACTGTCACAAATTTAAACACAGGGCCTGGAGGAAATACTGAACTGTCACAAATTTAAACACAAGGCCTGGAGGAAATACTGAACTGTCACAAATTTAAACACAAGGCCTGGAGGAAATACTGAACTGTCACAAATCTAAACACAAGGCCTGGAGGAAATACTGAACAGTCACAAATTTAAGCACAGGTCCTGGAGGGAATACTGAACTGTCACAAATTTAAACACAAGGCCTGGAGGAAATACTGAACTGTCACAAATTTAAACACAGTGTCTGGATGAAATACTGAACTGTCACAAATTTAAACACAAGGCCTGGAGGAAATACTGAACTGTCACAAATTTAAACACAGGGTCTGGAGGAAATACTGAACTGTCACAAATTTAAGCACCGGCCCTGGAGGAAATACTGAACTGTCACAAATTTAAGCACTGGGCCTGGAGGAAATACTGAACTGTCACAAATTTAAACACAGGGCCTGGAGGAAATACTGAACTGTCACAAATTTAAACACAGGGCCTGGAGGAAATACTGAACTGTCACAAATTTAAACACAAGGCCTGGAGGAAATACTGAACTGTCACAAATTTAAACACAAGGCCTGGAGGAAATACTGAACTGTCACAAATTTAAACACAGTGTCTGGATGAAATACTGAACTGTCACAAATTTAAACACAAGGCCTGGAGGAAATACTGAACTGTCACAAATTTAAACACAGGGTCTGGATGAAATACTGAACTGTCACAAATTTAAGCACCGGCCCTGGAGGAAATACTGAACTGTCACAAATTTAAGCACTGGGCCTGGAGGAAATACTGAACTGTCACAAATTTAAACACAGGGCCTGGAGGAAATACTGAACTGTCACAAATTTAAACACAGGGCCTGGAGGAAATACTGAACTGTCACAAATTTAAACACAAGGCCTGGAGGAAATACTGAACTGTCACAAATTTAAACACAAGGCCTGGAGGAAATACTGAACTGTCACAAATTTAAACACAAGGCCTGGAGGAAATACTGAACTGTCACAAATCTAAACACAAGGCCTGGAGGAAATACTGAACAGTCACAAATTTAAGCACAGGTCCTGGAGGGAATACTGAACTGTCACAAATCTAAACACAAGGCCTGGAGGAAATACTGAACTGTCACAAATTTAAACACAAGGCCTGGAGGAAATACTGAACTGTCACAAATTTAGACACAAGGCCTGGAGGAAATACTGAACTGTCACAAATTTAAACCCAAGGCCTGGAGGAAATACTGAACTGTCACAAATTTAAGCACAGGGCCTGGAGGGAATACTGAACTGTCACAAATTTAAACACAGGGTCTGGAGGAAATACTGAACTGTTACAAATTTAAACACAAGGCCTGGAGGAAATACTGAACTGTCACAAATTTAAACACAAGGCCTGGAGGAAATACTGAACTGTCACAAATTTAAACACAAGGCCTGGAGGAAATACTGAACTGTCACAAATTTAAACACAAGGCTTGGAGGAAATACTGAACTGTCACAAATTTAAGCACAAGGCCTGGAGGAAATACTGAACTGTCACAAATTTAAACACAGGGCCTGGAGGAAATACTGAACTGTCACAAATTTAAGCACAAGGCCTGGAGGAAATACTGAACTGTCACAAATTTAAACACAAGGCTTGGAGGAAATACTGAACTGTCACAAATTTAAGCACAAGGCCTGGAGGAAATACTGAACTGTCACAAATTTAAACACAGGGCCTGGAGGAAATACTGAACTGTCACAAATTTAAGCACAAGGCCTGGAGGAAATACTGAACTGTCACAAATTTAAACACAGGGCCTGGAGGAAATACTGAACTGTCACAAATTTAAACACAGGGTCTGGAGGAAATACTGAACTGTCACAAATTTAAGCACCGGCCCAGGAGGAAATACTGAACTGTCACAAATTTAAACACAAGGCTTGGAGGAAATACTGAACTGTCACAAATTTAAACACAGGGCCTGGAGGAAATACTGAACTGTCACAAATTTAAGCACAAGGCCTGGAGGAAATACTGAACTGTCACAAATTTAAACACAGGGCCTGGAGGAAATACTGAACTGTCACAAATTTAAACACAGGGTCTGGAGGAAATACTGAACTGTCACAAATTTAAGCACCGGCCCAGGAGGAAATACTGAACTGTCACAAATTTAAACACAAGGCTTGGAGGAAATACTGAACTGTCACAAATTTAAACACAAGGCCTGGAGGAAATACTGAACTGTCACAAATTTAAGCACAGGGCCTGGAGGAAATACTGAACTGTCACAAATTTAAACACAGAGCCTGGAGGAAATACTGAACTGTCACAAATTTAAACACAAGGCCTGGAGGAACTACTGAACGGTCACAAATTTAAACACAGGGCCTGGAGGAAATACTGAACTGTCACAAATTTAAACACAAGGCCTGGAGGAACTACTGAACGGTCACAAATTTAAACACAGGGTCTGGAGGAAATACTGAACTGTCACAAATTTAAACACAAGGCCTGGAGGAACTACTGAACGGTCACAAATTTAAACACAAGGCCTGGAGGAACTACTGAACTGTCACAAAATTAAACACAAGGCCTGGAGGAAATACTGAACTGTCACAAAATTAAACACAAGGCCTAGAGGGAATACTGAACTGTCACAAATTTAAACACAGGGCACGGAGGAAATACTGAACTGTCACAAATTTAAACACAAGGCCTGGAGGAAATACTGAACTGTCACAAAATTAAACACAAGGCCTGGAGGGAATACTGAACTGTCACAAAATTAAACACAGGGCCTGGAGGAAATACTGAACTGTCACAAATTTAAACACAGGGCCTGGAGGAAATACTGAACTGTCACAAATTTAAACACAAGGCCTGGAGGAAATACTGAACTGTCACAAATTTAAACACGGGGTCTGGAGGAAATAATGTACTGTCACATATTTAAACACAGGGCCTGGAGGAAATACTGAACTGTTACAAATTTAAACACAGGGCCTGGAGGGAATACTGAACTGTCTCAAATTTAAACACAAGGCCTGGAGGGAATACTGAACTGTCACAAATTTAAACACAAGGCCTGGAGGAAATACTGAACTGTCACAAATTTAAACACAAGGCCTGGAGGGAATACTGAACTGTCACAAATTTAAACACAAGGCCTGGAGGAAATACTGAACTGTCACAAATTTAAACACAGAGCCTGGAGGGAATACTGAACTGTCACAAATTTAAACACAGGGACTGGAGGAAATACTGAACTGTCACAAATTTAAACACAAGGCCTGGAGGGAATACTGAACTGTCACAAATTTAAACACAAGGCCTGGAGGATATACTGAACTGTCACAAATTTAAACACAGAGCCTGGAGGGAAATACTGAACTGTCACAAATTTAAACACAGGGCACGGAGGAAATACTGAACTGTCACAAATTTAAACACAAGGCCTGGAGGGAATACTGAACTGTCACAAATTTAAACACAAGGCCTGGAGGAAATACTGAACTGTCACAAATTTAAACACAAGGCCTGGAGGGAATACTGAACTGTCACAAATTTAAACACAAGGCCTGGAGGAAATACTGAACTGTCACAAATTTAAACACAGGGCCTGGAGGGAATACTGAACTGTCACAAATTTAAACACAAGGCCTGGAGGAAATACTGAACTGTCACAAATTTAAACACAGGGCCTGGAGGGAATACTGAACTGTCACAAATTTAAACACAGAGCCTGGAGGGAAATACTGAACTGTCACAAATTTAAACACGGGGTCTGGAGGAAATACTGAACTGTTACAAATTTAAACACAGGGCCTGGAGGGAATACTGAACTGTCACAAATTTAAACACAAGGCCTGGAGGAAATACTGAACTGTTACAAATTTAAACACAGGGCCTGGAGGAAATACTGAACTGTCACAAATTTAAACACAGGGCCTGGAGGAAATACTGAACTGTCACAAATTTAAACACAAGGCCTGGAGGAAATACTGAACTGTCACAAATTTAGACACAGGGCCTGGAGGGAATACTGAACTGTCACAAATTTAAACACAGAGCCTGGAGGGAATACTGAACTGTCACAAATTTAAACACAAGGCCTGGAGGAAATACTGAACTGTCACAAATTTAAACACAGGGACTGGAGGAAATACTGAACTGTCACAAATTTAAACACAAGGCCTGGAGGGAATACTGAACTGTCACAAATTTAAACACAAGGCCTGGAGGAAATACTGAACTGTCACAAATTTAAACACAGGGCCTGGAGGGAATACTGAACTGTCACAAATTTAAACACAGAGCCTGGAGGGAATACTGAACTGTCACAAATTTAAACACAGGGACTGGAGGAAATACTGAACTGTCACAAATTTAAACACAGGGCCTGGAGTAAATACTGAACTGTCACAAATTTAAACACGGGGTCTGGAGGAAATACTGAACTGTTACAAATTTAAACACAGGGCCTGGAGGGAATACTGAACTGTCACAAATTTAAACACAAGGCCTGGAGGAAATACTGAACTGTTACAAATTTAAACACAGGGCCTGGAGGAAATACTGAACTGTCACAAATTTAAACACAGGGCCTGGAGGAAATACTGAACTGTCACAAATTTAAACACAAGGCCTGGAGGAAATACTGAACTGTCACAAATTTAAACACAGGGCCTGGAGGGAATACTGAACTGTCACAAATTTAAACACAAGGCCTGGAGGGAATACTGAACTGTCACAAATTTAAACACAAGGCCTGGAGGGAATACTGAACTGTCACAAATTTAAACACAGGGCCTGGAGGGAATACTGAACTGTCACAAATTTAAACACAAGGCCTGGAGGGAATACTGAACTGTCACAAATTTAAACACAAGGCCTGGAGGAAATACTGAACTGTCACAAATTTAAACACAAGGCCTGGAGGAAATACTGAACGGTCACAAATTTAAACACATGGCCTGGAGGGAATACTGAACTGTCACAAATTTAAACACAAGGCCTGGAGGAAATACTGAACTGTCACAAATTTAAACACAAGGCCTGGAGGAAATAATGAACTGTCACAAATTTAAACACAAGGCCTGGAGGAAATACTGAACGGTCACAAATTTAAACACAGGGCCTGGAGGGAATACTGAACTGTCACAAATTTAAACACAAGGCCTGGAGGAAATACTGAACTGTCACAAATTTAAACACAGGGCCTGGAGTAAATACTGAACGGTCACAAATGTAAACACAAGGCCTGGAGGAAATCCTGAACTGTCACAAATTTAAACACAAGGCCTGGAGGAAATACTGAACGGTCACAAATTTAAACACAAGGCCTGGAGGAACGACTGAACGGTCACAAATTTAAACACAAGGCCTGGAGGGAAATACTGAACGGTCACAAATTTAAACACAGGGCCTGGAGGAACTACTGAATGGCCACAAATTTAAACACAAGGACTGAAGGGTATACTGAACTGTCACAAATTTAAACACAGGGCCTGGAGGAACTACTGAACGGTCACAAATTTAAACACAAGGCCTGGAGGAAATACTGAACTGTCACAAATTTAAACACAGGGCCTGGAGGAAATACTGAACTGTCACAAATTTAAACACAAGGCCTGGAGGAAATACTGAACTGTCACAAATTTAAACACAGGGCCTGGAGGAAATACTGAACTGTCACAAATTTAAACACAAGGCCTGGAGGAAATACTGAACTGTCACAAATTTAAACACAGGGCCTGGAGGAAATACTGAACTGTTACAAATTTAAACACAGGACCTGGAGGAAATACTGAACAGTCACAAATTTAAACACAGGGCCTGGAGGAAATACTGAACTGTCACAAATTTAAACACAAGGCCTGGAGGAAATACTGAACTGTCACAAATTTAAACACAAGGCCTGGAGGAAATACTGAACAGTCACAAATTTAAACACAAGGCCTGGAGGAAATACTGAACAGTCACAAATTTAAACACAAGGCCTGGAGGAAATACTGAACTGTCACAAATTTAAACACAAGGCCTGGAGGAAATACTGGTCTGTCACAGCTTTAAACACAGGGCCTGGAGGAAATACTGAACTGTCACAAATTTAAACACAAGGCCTGGAGGAAATACTGAACAGTCACAAATTTAAACACAAGGCCTGGAGGAAATACTGAACTGTCACAAATTTAAACACAAGGCCTGGAGGAAATACTGAACTGTCACAAATTTAAACACAAGGCCTGGAGGAAATACTGGTCTGTCACAAATTTAAACAAAAGGCCTGGAGGAAATACTGGTCTGTCACAGCTTTAAACACAGGGCCTGGAGGAAATACTGAACTGTCACAAATTTAAACACAAGGCCTGGAGGAAATACTGAACAGTCACAAATTTAAACACAAGGCCTGGAGGAAATACTGAACTGTCACAAATTTAAACACAAGGCCTGGAGGAAATACTGGTCTGTCACAGCTTTAAACACAGGGCCTGGAGGAAATACTGAACTGTCACAAATTTAAACACAAGGCCTGGAGGAAATACTGAACAGTCACAAATTTAAACACAAGGCCTGGAGGAAATACTGAACTGTCACAAATTTAAACACAAGGCCTGGAGGAAATACTGAACAGTCACAAATTTAAACACAAGGCCTGGAGGAAATACTGAACTGTCACAAATTTAAACACAAGGCCTGGAGGAAATACTGGTCTGTCACAGCTTTAAACACAGGGCCTGGAAGAAATACTGAACTGTCACAAATTTAAACACAAGGCCTGGAGGAAATACTGAACTGTCACAAATTTAAACACAAGGCTTGGAGGAAATACTGAACTGTCACAGCTTTAAACACAGGGCCTGGAGGAAATACTGAACTGTCACAAATTTAAACACAAGGCCTGGAGGAAATACTGAACTGTCACAAATTTAAACACAAGGCTTGGAGGAAATACTGAACTGTCACAAATTTAAACACAAGGCCTGGAGGAAATACTGAACTGTCACAAATTTAAACACAGGGCCTGGAGGAAATACTGAACTGTCACAAATTTAAACACAGGGTCTGGAGGAAATACTGAACTGTCACAAATTTAAGCACCGGCCCTGGAGGAAATACTGAACAGTCACAAATTTAAACACAAGGCCTGGAGGAAATACTGAACTGTTACAAATTTAAACACAGGGCCTGGAGGAAATACTGAACTGTTACAAATTTAAACACAAGGCCTGGAGGAAATACTGAACTGTCACAAATTTAAACACAGAGCCTGGAGGAAATACTGAACTGTCACAAATTTAAACACAAGGCCTGGAGGAAATACTGAACAGTCACAAATTTAAACACAAGGCCTGGAGGAAATCCTGAACTGTCACAAATTTAAACACAAGGCCTGGAGGAAATACTGAACTGTCACAAATTTAAACACAAGGCCTGGAGGAAATACTGAACTGTCACAAATTTAAACACAAGGCCTGGAGGAAATACTGAACTGTCACAAATTTAAACACAGGGTCTGGAGGAAATACTGAACTGTTACAAATTTAAACACAAGGCCTGGAGGAAATACTGAACTGTCACAAATGTAAACACAAGGCCTGGAGGAAATACTGAACTGTCACAAATTTAAACACAAGGCCTGGAGGAAATACTGAACTGTCACAAATTTAAACACAAGGCCTGGAGGAACTACTGAACGGTCACAAATTTAAACACAAGGCCTGGAGGAAATACTGAACTGTCACAAATTTAAACACAAGGCCTGGAGGAAATACTGAACTGTCACAAATTTAGACACAAGGCCTGGAGGAAATACTGAACTGTCACAAATTTAAACACAAGGCCTGGAGGAAATACTGAACTGTCACAAATTTAAGCACAGGGCCTGGAGGGAATACTGAACTGTCACAAATTTAAACACAGGGTCTGGAGGAAATACTGAACTGTTACAAATTTAAACACAAGGCCTGGAGGAAATACTGAACTGTCACAAATTTAAACACAAGGCCTGGAGGAAATACTGAACTGTCACAAATTTAAACACAGGGTCTGGATGAAATACTGAACTGTCACAAATTTAAGCACCGGCCCTGGAGGAAATACTGAACTGTCACAAATTTAAGCACTGGGCCTGGAGGAAATACTGAACTGTCACAAATTTAAACACAGGGCCTGGAGGAAATACTGAACTGTCACAAATTTAAACACAGGGCCTGGAGGAAATACTGAACTGTCACAAATTTAAACACAAGGCCTGGAGGAAATACTGAACTGTCACAAATTTAAACACAGGGCCTGGAGGAAATACTGAACTGTCACAAATTTAAACACAAGGCCTGGAGGAAATACTGAACTGTCACAAATTTAAACACAAGGCCTGGAGGAAATACTGAACTGTCACAAATCTAAACACAAGGCCTGGAGGAAATACTGAACAGTCACAAATTTAAGCACAGGTCCTGGAGGGAATACTGAACTGTCACAAATTTAAACACAAGGCCTGGAGGAAATACTGAACTGTCACAAATTTAAACACAGTGTCTGGATGAAATACTGAACTGTCACAAATTTAAACACAAGGCCTGGAGGAAATACTGAACTGTCACAAATTTAAACACAGGGTCTGGATGAAATACTGAACTGTCACAAATTTAAGCACCGGCCCTGGAGGAAATACTGAACTGTCACAAATTTAAGCACTGGGCCTGGAGGAAATACTGAACTGTCACAAATTTAAACACAGGGCCTGGAGGAAATACTGAACTGTCACAAATTTAAACACAGGGCCTGGAGGAAATACTGAACTGTCACAAATTTAAACACAAGGCCTGGAGGAAATACTGAACTGTCACAAATTTAAACACAAGGCCTGGAGGAAATACTGAACTGTCACAAATTTAAACACAAGGCCTGGAGGAAATACTGAACTGTCACAAATCTAAACACAAGGCCTGGAGGAAATACTGAACAGTCACAAATTTAAGCACAGGTCCTGGAGGGAATACTGAACTGTCACAAATTTAAACACAAGGCCTGGAGGAAATACTGAACTGTCACAAATTTAAACACAAGGCTTGGAGGAAATACTGAACTGTCACAAATTTAAGCACCGGCCCTGGAGGAAATACTGAACTGTCACAAATTTAAACACAGGGCCTGGAGGAAATACTGAACTGTCACAAATTTAAACACAGGGCCTGGAGGAAATACTGAACTGTCACAAATTTAAACACAGGGTCTGGAGGAAATACTGAACTGTCACAAATTTAAGCACCGGCCCAGGAGGAAATACTGAACTGTCACAAATTTAAACACAAGGCTTGGAGGAAATACTGAACTGTCACAAATTTAAACACAAGGCCTGGAGGAAATACTGAACTGTCACAAATTTAAACACAGAGCCTGGAGGAAATACTGAACTGTCACAAATTTAAACACAAGGCCTGGAGGAACTACTGAACGGTCACAAATTTAAACACAAGGCCTGGAGGAAATACTGAACGGTCACAAATTTAAACACAAGGCCTGGAGGAACTACTGAACGGTCACAAATTTAAACACAAGGCCTGGAGGAACTACTGAACGGTCACAAATTTAAACACAAGGCCTGGAGGAACTACTGAACGGTCACAAATTTAAACACAAGGCCTGGAGGAAATACTGAACGGTCACAAATTTAAACACAAGGCCTGGAGGAAATACTGAACTGTCACAAATTTAAACACAAGGCCTGGAGGAAATACTGAACTGTCACAGCTTTAAACACAGGGCCTGGAGGAAATACTGAACTGTCACAAATTTAAACACAAGGCCTGGAGGAAATACTGAACTGTCACAAATTTAAGCACAGGGCCTGGAGGAAATACTGAACTGTCACAAATTTAAACACAGGGCCTGGAGGAAATACTGAACTGTCACAAATTTAAACACAGGGCCTGGAGGAAATACTGAACTGTCACAAATTTAAACACAGGGCCTGGAGGAAATACTGAACTGTCACAAATTTAAACACAGGGCCTGGAGGAAATACTGAACTGTCACAAATTTAAACACAGGGCCTGGAGGAAATACTGAACTGTCACAAATTTAAACACAGGGCCTGGAGGAAATACTGAACTGTCACAAATTTAAACACAGGGCCTGGAGGAAATACTGAACTGTCACAAATTTAAACACAGGGCCTGGAGGAAATACTGAACTGTCACAAATTTAAACACAGGGCCTGGAGGAAATACTGAACTGTCACAAATTTAAACACAAGGCCTGGAGGAAATACTGAACTGTTACAAATTTAAACACAAGGCCTGGAGGAAATACTGAACTGTCACAAATTTAAACACAAGGCCTGGAGGAAATACTGAACTGTTACAAATTTAAACACAAGGCCTGGAGGAAATACTGAACTGTCACAAATTTAAACACAAGGCCTGGAGGAAATACTGAACTGTCACAAATTTAGACACAAGGCCTGGAGGAAATACTGAACTGTCACAAATTTAAACACAAGGCCTGGAGGAAATACTGAACTGTCACAAATTTAAGCACAGGGCCTGGAGGGAATACAGAACTGTCACAAATTTAAACACAGGGTCTGGAGGAAATACTGAACTGTTACAAATTTAAACACAAGGCCTGGAGGAAATACTGAACTGTCACAAATTTAAACACAAGGCCTGGAGGAAATACTGAACTGTCACAAATTTAGACACAAGGCCTGGAGGAAATACTGAACTGTCACAAATTTAAACACAAGGCCTGGAGGAAATACTGAACTGTCACAAATTTAAGCACAGGGCCTGGAGGAAATACTGAACTGTCACAAATTTAAACACAGGGCCTGGAGGAAATACTGAACTGTCACAAATTTAAACACAAGGCCTGGAGGAAATACTGAACTGTCACAAATTTAAACACTGGGCCTGGAGGAAATACTGAACTGTCACAAATTTAAACACAAGGCCTGGAGGAAATACTGAACTGTCACAAATTTAAACACAGGGCCTGGAGGAAATACTGAACTGTCACAAATTTAAACACAAGGCCTGGAGGAAATACTGAACTGTCACAAATTTAAACACAGGGCCTGGAGGAAATACTGAACTGTCACAGCTTTAAACACAGGGCCTGGAGGAAATACTGAACTGTCACAAATTTAAACACAGGGCCTGGAGGAAATACTGAACTGTCACAGCTTTAAACACAGGGCCTGGAGGAAATACTGAACTGTCACAAATTTAAACACAAGGCCTGGAGGAAATACTGAACTGTCACAAATTTAAGCACAGGGCCTGGAGGAAATACTGAACTGTCACAAATTTAAACACAGGGCCTGGAGGAAATACTGAACTGTCACAAATTTAAACACAGGGTCTGGAGGAAATATTGAACTGTCACACATTTAAGCACCGGCCCTGGAGGAAATACTGAACTGTCACAAATTTAAACACAAGGCCTGGAGGAAATACTGAACTGTCACAAATTTAAACACAAGGCCTGGAGGAAATACTGAACTGTCACAAATTTAAACACAGGGCCTGGAGGGAAATACTGAACTGTCACAAATTTAAACACAAGGCCTGGAGGAAATACTGAACTGTCACAAATTTAAGCACCGGCCCTGGAGGAAATACTGAACTGTCACAAATTTAAACACAGGGCCTGGAGGAAATACTGAACTGTCACAAATTTAAACACAAGGCCTGGAGGAAATACTGAACTGTCACAAATTTAAACACAGGGCCTGGAGGAAATACTGAACTGTCACAAATTTAAACACAGGGCCTGGAGGAAATACTGAACTGTCACAAATTTAAACACAAGGCCTTAAGGAAATACTGAACTGTCACAAATTTAAGCACAAGGCCTGGAGGGAAATACTGAACAGTCACAAATTTAAACACAGGGCCTGGAGGAAATACTGAACTGTCACAAATTTAAACACAGGGCCTGGAGGAAATACTGAACTGTCACAAATTTAAACACAGGGCCTGGAGGAAATACTGAACTGTCACAAATTTAAACACAGGGCCTGGAGGAAATACTGAACTGTCACAAATTTAAACACAAGTCCTGGAGGAAATACTGAACTGTCACAAATTTAAACACAGGGCCTGGAGGAAATACTGAACTGTCACAAATTTAAACACAAGGCCTTAAGGAAATACTGAACTGTCACAAATTTAAGCACAGGGCCTGGAGGAAATACTGAACGGTCACAAATTTAAACACAAGGCCTGGAGGAAATCCTGAACTGTCACAAATTTAAACACAAGGCCTGGAGGAACTACTGAACGGTCACAAATTTAAACACAAGGCCTGGAGGGAATACTGAACTGTCACAAATTTAAAAACAGGGCCTGGAGGAAATACTGAACTGTCACAAATTTAAACACAAGGCCTGGAGGGAATACTGAACTGTCACAAATTTAAACACAGGGTCTGGAGTAAATACTGAACTGTCACAAATTTAAAAACAGGGCCTGGAGGAAATACTGAATTGTCACAAATTTAAACACAAGGCCTGGAGGGAATACTGAACTGTCACAAATTTAAACACAGGGTCTGGAGTAAATACTGAACTGTCACAAATTTAAACACAAGGCCTGGAGGGAATACTGAACTGTCACAAATTTAAACACAGGGTCTGGAGTAAATACTGAACTGTCACAAATTTAAACACAAGGCCTGGAGGGAATACTGAACTGTCACAAATTTAAACACAGGGCCTGGAGTAAATACTGAACTGTCACAAATTTAAACACAAGGCCTGGAGGAAATACTGAACTGTCACAAATTTAAACACAGGGCCTGGAGGAAATACTGAACTGTCACAAATTTAAACACAAGGCCTGGAGGAAATACTGAACTGTTACAAATTTAAACACAAGGCCTGGAGGAAATACTGAACTGTCACAAATTTAAACACAAGGCCTGGAGGAAATACTGAACTGTCACAAATTTAAACACAAGGCCTGGAGGAAATACTGAACTGTCACAAATTTAAACACAGGGCCTGGAGTAAATACTGAACTGTCACAAATTTAAACACTAGGCCTGGAGTAAATACTGAACTGTCACAAATTTAAACACAAGGCCTGGAGGAAATACTGAACTGTCACAAATTTAAACACAGGGCCTGGAGGAAATACTGAACTGTCACAAATTTAAACACAAGGCCTGGAGGAAATACTGAACTGTCACAAATTTAAACACAGGGCCTGGAGGAAATACTGAACTGTCACAAATTTAAACACAAGTCCTGGAGGAAATACTGAACGGTCACAAATTTAAACACAAGGCCTGGAGGAAATCCTGAACTGTCACAAATTTAAACACAAGGCCTGGAGGAACTACTGAACGGTCACAAATTTAAACACAAGGCCTGGAGGAACTACTGAACGGTCACAAATTTAAACACAAGGCCTGGAGGGAATACTGAACTGTCACAAATTTAAACACAGGGCCTGGAGTAAATCCTGAACTGTCACAAATTTAAACACAAGGCCTGGAGGAACTACTGAACGGTCACAAATTTAAACACAAGGCCTGGAGGGAATACTGAACTGTCACAAATTTAAACACAGGGCCTGGAGGAACTACTGAATGGTCACAAATTTAAACACAAGGCCTGGAGGGAATACTGAACTGTCACAAATTTAAACACAGGGCCTGGAGTAAATACTGAACTGTCACAAATTTAAACACAAGGCCTGGAGGAAATACTGAACTGTCACAAATTTAAACACAGGGCCTGGAGGAAATACTGAACTGTCACAAATTTAAACACAAGGCCTGGAGGAAATACTGAACTGTTACAAATTTAAACACAAGGCCTGGAGGAAATACTGAACTGTCACAAATTTAAACACAAGGCCTGGAGGAAATACTGAACTGTCACAAATTTAAACACAAGGCCTGCAGGAAATACTGAACTGTCACAAATTTAAACACAAGGCCTGGAGGAAATACTGAACTGTCACAAATTTAAACACAGGGTCTGGATGAAATACTGAACTGTCACAAATTTAAGCACCGGCCCTGGAGGAAATACTGAACTGTCACAAATTTAAGCACTGGGCCTGGAGGAAATACTGAACTGTCACAAATTTAAACACAGGGCCTGGAGGAAATACTGAACTGTCACAAATTTAAACACAGGGCCTGGAGGAAATACTGAACTGTCACAAATTTAAACACAAGGCCTGGAGGAAATACTGAACTGTCACAAATTTAAACACAAGGCCTGGAGGAAATACTGAACTGTCACAAATTTAAACACAAGGCCTGGAGGAAATACTGAACTGTCACAAATCTAAACACAAGGCCTGGAGGAAATACTGAACAGTCACAAATTTAAGCACAGGTCCTGGAGGGAATACTGAACTGTCACAAATTTAAACACAAGGCCTGGAGGAAATACTGAACTGTCACAAATTTAAACACAAGGCTTGGAGGAAATACTGAACTGTCACAAATTTAAGCACCGGCCCTGGAGGAAATACTGAACTGTCACAAATTTAAACACAGGGCCTGGAGGAAATACTGAACTGTCACAAATTTAAACACAGGGCCTGGAGGAAATACTGAACTGTCACAAATTTAAACACAGGGTCTGGAGGAAATACTGAACTGTCACAAATTTAAGCACCGGCCCAGGAGGAAATACTGAACTGTCACAAATTTAAACACAAGGCTTGGAGGAAATACTGAACTGTCACAAATTTAAACACAAGGCCTGGAGGAAATACTGAACTGTCACAAATTTAAGCACAGGGCCTGGAGGAAATACTGAACTGTCACAAATTTAAACACAGAGCCTGGAGGAAATACTGAACTGTCACAAATTTAAACACAAGGCCTGGAGGAACTACTGAACGGTCACAAATTTAAACACAAGGCCTGGAGGAAATACTGAACGGTCACAAATTTAAACACAAGGCCTGGAGGAACTACTGAACGGTCACAAATTTAAACACAAGGCCTGGAGGAACTACTGAACGGTCACAAATTTAAACACAAGGCCTGGAGGAACTACTGAACGGTCACAAATTTAAACACAAGGCCTGGAGGAAATACTGAACGGTCACAAATTTAAACACAAGGCCTGGAGGAAATACTGAACTGTCACAAATTTAAACACAAGGCCTGGAGGAAATACTGAACTGTCACAGCTTTAAACACAGGGCCTGGAGGAAATACTGAACTGTCACAAATTTAAACACAAGGCCTGGAGGAAATACTGAACTGTCACAAATTTAAGCACAGGGCCTGGAGGAAATACTGAACTGTCACAAATTTAAACACAGGGCCTGGAGGAAATACTGAACTGTCACAAATTTAAACACAGGGCCTGGAGGAAATACTGAACTGTCACAAATTTAAACACAGGGCCTGGAGGAAATACTGAACTGTCACAAATTTAAACACAGGGCCTGGAGGAAATACTGAACTGTCACAAATTTAAACACAGGGCCTGGAGGAAATACTGAACTGTCACAAATTTAAACACAGGGCCTGGAGGAAATACTGAACTGTCACAAATTTAAACACAGGGCCTGGAGGAAATACTGAACTGTCACAAATTTAAACACAGGGCCTGGAGGAAATACTGAACTGTCACAAATTTAAACACAGGGCCTGGAGGAAATACTGAACTGTCACAAATTTAAACACAAGGCCTGGAGGAAATACTGAACTGTTACAAATTTAAACACAAGGCCTGGAGGAAATACTGAACTGTCACAAATTTAAACACAAGGCCTGGAGGAAATACTGAACTGTTACAAATTTAAACACAAGGCCTGGAGGAAATACTGAACTGTCACAAATTTAAACACAAGGCCTGGAGGAAATACTGAACTGTCACAAATTTAGACACAAGGCCTGGAGGAAATACTGAACTGTCACAAATTTAAACACAAGGCCTGGAGGAAATACTGAACTGTCACAAATTTAAGCACAGGGCCTGGAGGGAATACAGAACTGTCACAAATTTAAACACAGGGTCTGGAGGAAATACTGAACTGTTACAAATTTAAACACAAGGCCTGGAGGAAATACTGAACTGTCACAAATTTAAACACAAGGCCTGGAGGAAATACTGAACTGTCACAAATTTAGACACAAGGCCTGGAGGAAATACTGAACTGTCACAAATTTAAACACAAGGCCTGGAGGAAATACTGAACTGTCACAAATTTAAGCACAGGGCCTGGAGGAAATACTGAACTGTCACAAATTTAAACACAGGGCCTGGAGGAAATACTGAACTGTCACAAATTTAAACACAAGGCCTGGAGGAAATACTGAACTGTCACAAATTTAAACACTGGGCCTGGAGGAAATACTGAACTGTCACAAATTTAAACACAAGGCCTGGAGGAAATACTGAACTGTCACAAATTTAAACACAGGGCCTGGAGGAAATACTGAACTGTCACAAATTTAAACACAAGGCCTGGAGGAAATACTGAACTGTCACAAATTTAAACACAGGGCCTGGAGGAAATACTGAACTGTCACAGCTTTAAACACAGGGCCTGGAGGAAATACTGAACTGTCACAAATTTAAACACAGGGCCTGGAGGAAATACTGAACTGTCACAGCTTTAAACACAGGGCCTGGAGGAAATACTGAACTGTCACAAATTTAAACACAAGGCCTGGAGGAAATACTGAACTGTCACAAATTTAAGCACAGGGCCTGGAGGAAATACTGAACTGTCACAAATTTAAACACAGGGCCTGGAGGAAATACTGAACTGTCACAAATTTAAACACAGGGTCTGGAGGAAATATTGAACTGTCACACATTTAAGCACCGGCCCTGGAGGAAATACTGAACTGTCACAAATTTAAACACAAGGCCTGGAGGAAATACTGAACTGTCACAAATTTAAACACAAGGCCTGGAGGAAATACTGAACTGTCACAAATTTAAACACAGGGCCTGGAGGGAAATACTGAACTGTCACAAATTTAAACACAAGGCCTGGAGGAAATACTGAACTGTCACAAATTTAAGCACCGGCCCTGGAGGAAATACTGAACTGTCACAAATTTAAACACAGGGCCTGGAGGAAATACTGAACTGTCACAAATTTAAACACAAGGCCTGGAGGAAATACTGAACTGTCACAAATTTAAACACAGGGCCTGGAGGAAATACTGAACTGTCACAAATTTAAACACAGGGCCTGGAGGAAATACTGAACTGTCACAAATTTAAACACAAGGCCTTAAGGAAATACTGAACTGTCACAAATTTAAGCACAAGGCCTGGAGGGAAATACTGAACAGTCACAAATTTAAACACAGGGCCTGGAGGAAATACTGAACTGTCACAAATTTAAACACAGGGCCTGGAGGAAATACTGAACTGTCACAAATTTAAACACAGGGCCTGGAGGAAATACTGAACTGTCACAAATTTAAACACAGGGCCTGGAGGAAATACTGAACTGTCACAAATTTAAACACAAGTCCTGGAGGAAATACTGAACTGTCACAAATTTAAACACAGGGCCTGGAGGAAATACTGAACTGTCACAAATTTAAACACAAGGCCTTAAGGAAATACTGAACTGTCACAAATTTAAGCACAGGGCCTGGAGGAAATACTGAACGGTCACAAATTTAAACACAAGGCCTGGAGGAAATCCTGAACTGTCACAAATTTAAACACAAGGCCTGGAGGAACTACTGAACGGTCACAAATTTAAACACAAGGCCTGGAGGGAATACTGAACTGTCACAAATTTAAAAACAGGGCCTGGAGGAAATACTGAACTGTCACAAATTTAAACACAAGGCCTGGAGGGAATACTGAACTGTCACAAATTTAAACACAGGGTCTGGAGTAAATACTGAACTGTCACAAATTTAAAAACAGGGCCTGGAGGAAATACTGAATTGTCACAAATTTAAACACAAGGCCTGGAGGGAATACTGAACTGTCACAAATTTAAACACAGGGTCTGGAGTAAATACTGAACTGTCACAAATTTAAACACAAGGCCTGGAGGGAATACTGAACTGTCACAAATTTAAACACAGGGTCTGGAGTAAATACTGAACTGTCACAAATTTAAACACAAGGCCTGGAGGGAATACTGAACTGTCACAAATTTAAACACAGGGCCTGGAGTAAATACTGAACTGTCACAAATTTAAACACAAGGCCTGGAGGAAATACTGAACTGTCACAAATTTAAACACAGGGCCTGGAGGAAATACTGAACTGTCACAAATTTAAACACAAGGCCTGGAGGAAATACTGAACTGTTACAAATTTAAACACAAGGCCTGGAGGAAATACTGAACTGTCACAAATTTAAACACAAGGCCTGGAGGAAATACTGAACTGTCACAAATTTAAACACAAGGCCTGGAGGAAATACTGAACTGTCACAAATTTAAACACAGGGCCTGGAGTAAATACTGAACTGTCACAAATTTAAACACTAGGCCTGGAGTAAATACTGAACTGTCACAAATTTAAACACAAGGCCTGGAGGAAATACTGAACTGTCACAAATTTAAACACAGGGCCTGGAGGAAATACTGAACTGTCACAAATTTAAACACAAGGCCTGGAGGAAATACTGAACTGTCACAAATTTAAACACAGGGCCTGGAGGAAATACTGAACTGTCACAAATTTAAACACAAGTCCTGGAGGAAATACTGAACGGTCACAAATTTAAACACAAGGCCTGGAGGAAATCCTGAACTGTCACAAATTTAAACACAAGGCCTGGAGGAACTACTGAACGGTCACAAATTTAAACACAAGGCCTGGAGGAACTACTGAACGGTCACAAATTTAAACACAAGGCCTGGAGGGAATACTGAACTGTCACAAATTTAAACACAGGGCCTGGAGTAAATCCTGAACTGTCACAAATTTAAACACAAGGCCTGGAGGAACTACTGAACGGTCACAAATTTAAACACAAGGCCTGGAGGGAATACTGAACTGTCACAAATTTAAACACAGGGCCTGGAGGAACTACTGAATGGTCACAAATTTAAACACAAGGCCTGGAGGGAATACTGAACTGTCACAAATTTAAACACAGGGCCTGGAGTAAATACTGAACTGTCACAAATTTAAACACAAGGCCTGGAGGAAATACTGAACTGTCACAAATTTAAACACAGGGCCTGGAGGAAATACTGAACTGTCACAAATTTAAACACAAGGCCTGGAGGAAATACTGAACTGTTACAAATTTAAACACAAGGCCTGGAGGAAATACTGAACTGTCACAAATTTAAACACAAGGCCTGGAGGAAATACTGAACTGTCACAAATTTAAACACAAGGCCTGCAGGAAATACTGAACTGTCACAAATTTAAACACAAGGCCTGGAGGAAATACTGAACTGTCACAAATTTAAACACAGGGCCTGGAGGAAATACTGAACTGTCACAAATTTAAACACAGGGCCTGGAGGAAATACTGAACTGTCACAAATTTAAACACTAGGCCTGGAGTAAATACTGAACTGTCACAAATTTAAACACAAGGCCTGGAGGAAATACTGAACTGTCACAAATTTAAACACAAGGCCTGGAGGAAATACTGAACTGTCACAAATTTAAACACAGGGCCTGGAGGAAATACTGAACTGTCACAAATTTAAACACAAGGCCTGGAGGAAATACTGAACTGTCACAAATTTAAACACAGGGGCTGGAGGAAATACTGAACTGTTACAAATTTAAACACAGGACCTGGAGGAAATACTGTACAGTCACAAATTTAAACACAGGGCCTGGAGGAAATACTGAACTGTCACAAATTTAAACACAGGGCCTGGAGGAAATACTGTACTGTTACAAATTTAAACACAGGGCCTGGAGGAAATACTGTACTGTTACAAATTTAAACACAGGGCCTGGAGGAAATACTGTACTGTTACAAATTTAAACACAGGGCCTGGAGGAAATACTGTACTGTTACAAATTTAAACACAGGGCCTGGAGGAAATACTGTACTGTTACAAATTTAAACACAGGGCCTGGAGGAAATACTGTACAGTCACAAATTTAAACACAGGGCCTGGAGGAAATACTGTACTGTTACAAATTTAAACACAGGGCCTGGAGGAAATACTGAACTGTCACAAATTTAAACACAAGGCCTGGAGGAAATACTGAACTGTCACAAATTTAAACACAAGGCCTGGAGTAAATACTGAACTGTCACAAATTTAAACACTAGGCCTGGAGTAAATACTGAACTGTCACAAATTTAAACACAAGGCCTGGAGGAAATACTGAACTGTCACAAATTTAAACACAAGGCCTGGAGGAAATACTGAACTGTCACAAATTTAAACACTGGGCCTGGAGGAAATACTGAACTGTCACAAATTTAAACACAAGGCCTGGAGGAAATACTGAACTGTCACAAATTTAAACACAGGACCTGGATGAAATACTGTACAGTCACAAATTTAAACACAGGGCCTGGAGGAAATACTGAACTGTCACAAATTTAAACACAGGACCTGGAGGAAATACTGTACAGTCACAAATTTAAACACAGGGCCTGGAGGGAATACTGAACAGTCACAAATTTAAACACAGGACCTGGAGGAAATACTGTACAGTCACAAATTTAAACACAGGGCCTGGAGGGAATACTGAACAGTCACAAATTTAAACACAGGACCTGGAGGAAATACTGTACAGTCACAAATTTAAACACAGGACCTGGAGGAAATACTGTACAGTCACAAATTTAAACACAGGGCCTGGAGGGAATACTGAACAGTCACAAATTTAAACACAAGGCCTGGAGGAAATACTGAACAGTCACAAATTTAAACACAGGGTCTGGAGGAAATTCTGAACTGTCACAAATTTAAACACAGGGTCTGGAGGAAATACTGAACTGTCACAAATTTAAACACAAGGCCTGGAGGAAATACTGAACTGTCACAGCTTTAAACACAGGGCCTGAAGGAAATACTGAACTGTCACAAATTTAAACACAAGGCCTGGAGGAAATACTGAACTGTCACAAATTTAAACACAGGGCCTGGTGGAAATACTGAACTGTCACAAATTTAAACACAGGGCCTGGAGGAAATACTGAACTGTCACAAATTCAAACACAGGGTCTGGAGGAAATACTGAACTGTCACAAATTTAAACACAGGGTCTGGAGGAAATACTGAACTGTCACAAATTTAAACACAGGGTCTGGAGGAAATACTGAACTGTCACAAATTTAAGCACCGGCCCTGGAGGAAATACTGAACTGTCACAAATTTAAACACAAGGCCTGGAGGAAATACTGAACTGTCACAAATTTAAACACAAGGCCTGGAGGAAATACTGAACTGTCACAAATTTAAGCACAGGGCCTGGAGGAAATACTGAACTGTCACAAATTTAAACACAGGGTCTGGAGGAAATACTGAACTGTCACAAATTTAAGCACAGGGCCTGGAGGAAATACTGAACTGTCACAAATTTAAACACAGGGTCTGGAGGAAATACTGAACTGTCACAAATTTAAGCACCGGCCCTGGAGGAAATACTGAACTGTCACAAATTTAAACACAAGGCCTGGAGGAAATACTGAACTGTCACAAATTTAAGCACAGGGCCTGGAGGAAATACTGAACTGTCACAAATTTAAACACAGAGCCTGGAGGAAATACTGAACTGTCACAAATTTAAACACAAGGCCTGGAGGAAGTACTGAACGGTCACAAATTTAAACACAAGGCCTGGAGGAAATCCTGAACTGTCACAAATTTAAACACAAGGCCTGGAGAAAATGCTGAACTGTCACAAATTTAAACACAGTGCCTGGAGGAAATACTGAACTGTCACAAATTTAAACACAAGGCCTGGAGGAAATACTGAACGGTCACAAATTTAAACACAAGGCCTGGAGGAACTACTGAACGGTCACAAATTTAAACACAAGGCCTGGAGGGAATACTGAACTGCCACAAATTTTAACACAAGGCCTGGAGTAAATACTGAACTGTCACAAATTTAAACACAAGGCCTGGAGGAAATACTGAACTGTCACAAATTTAAACACAGGGCCTGGAGGAACTACTGAATGGTCACAATTTTAAACACAAGGCCTGGAGGGAATACTGAACTGTCACAAATTTAAACACAACGCCTGGAGGAAATACTGAACTGTCACAAATTTAAACACAGGGCCTGGAGGAAATGCTGAACTGTTACAAATTTAAACACAGGACCTGGAGGAAATACTGAACTGTCACAAATTTAAACACAGGACCTGGAGGAAATGCTGAACTGTTACAAATTTAAACAGAGGGCCTGGAGGAAATACTGAACTGTCACAAATTTAAACACAGGGCCTGGAGGAAATGCTGAACTGTTACAAATTTAAACACAGGACCTGGAGGAAATACTGAACTGTCACAAATTTAAACACAGGACCTGGAGGAAATACTGAACTGTCACAAATTTAAACACAAGGCCTGGAGGAAATACTGAACTGTCACAAATTTAAACACAGGGCCTGGAGGAAATACTGAACTGTCACAAATTTAAACACAGGGCCTGGAGGAAATACTGAACTGTCACAAATTTAAACACAGGGCCTGGAGGAAATACTGAACTGTCACAAATTTAAACACAAGGCCTGGAGGAAATACTGAACAGTCACAAATTGAAACACAAGGCCTGGAGGAAATACTGAACTGTCACAAATTTAAACACAAGGCCTGGAGGAAATACTGAACTGTCACAAATTTAAACACAAGGCCTGGAGGAAATACTGAACTGTCACAAATTTAAACACAAGGCCTGGAGGAAATACTGAACTGTCACAAATTTAAACACAAGGCCTGGAGGAAATACTGAACTGTCACAAATTTAAACACAGGGCCTGGAGGAAATACTGAACTGTCACAAATTTAAACACAGGGTCTGGAGGAAATACTGGTCTGTCACAAATTTAAACACAGGGCCTGGAGGAAATACTGAACTGTCACAACTTCAAAGACAAGTCCTGGGGGAAATACTGAGCTGTCACAACTTTAAAGACAGGTCCAGGGGGAAATATTGAGCTGTCACAACTTTAAAGACAGGTCCAGGGGGAAATACTGAGCTGTCACAAATTTAAACACAGGGCCTGGAGGGAAATACTGAACTGTCACAAATTTAAACACAGGGCCTGGTGGAAATACTGAACTGTCACAAATTTAAACACAGGGCCTGGAGGAAATACTGAACTGTCACAAATTCAAACACAGGGTCTGGAGGAAATACTGAACTGTCACAAATTTAAACACAGGGTCTGGAGGAAATACTGAACTGTCACAAATTTAAACACAGGGTCTGGAGGAAATACTGAACTGTCACAAATTTAAGCACCGGCCCTGGAGGAAATACTGAACTGTCACAAATTTAAACACAAGGCCTGGAGGAAATACTGAACTGTCACAAATTTAAACACAAGGCCTGGAGGAAATACTGAACTGTCACAAATTTAAGCACAGGGCCTGGAGGAAATACTGAACTGTCACAAATTTAAACACAGGGTCTGGAGGAAATACTGAACTGTCACAAATTTAAGCACAGGGCCTGGAGGAAATACTGAACTGTCACAAATTTAAACACAGGGTCTGGAGGAAATACTGAACTGTCACAAATTTAAGCACCGGCCCTGGAGGAAATACTGAACTGTCACAAATTTAAACACAAGGCCTGGAGGAAATACTGAACTGTCACAAATTTAAGCACAGGGCCTGGAGGAAATACTGAACTGTCACAAATTTAAACACAGAGCCTGGAGGAAATACTGAACTGTCACAAATTTAAACACAAGGCCTGGAGGAAGTACTGAACGGTCACAAATTTAAACACAAGGCCTGGAGGAAATCCTGAACTGTCACAAATTTAAACACAAGGCCTGGAGAAAATGCTGAACTGTCACAAATTTAAACACAGTGCCTGGAGGAAATACTGAACTGTCACAAATTTAAACACAAGGCCTGGAGGAAATACTGAACGGTCACAAATTTAAACACAAGGCCTGGAGGAACTACTGAACTGTCACAAATTTAAACACAAGGCCTGGAGAAAATGCTGAACTGTCACAAATTTAAACACAAGGCCTGGAGGAAATACTGAACAGTCACAAATTTAAACACAAGGCCTGGAGGAAATACTGAACTGTCACAAATTTAAACACAAGGCCTGGAGGAAATACTGAACGGTCACAAATTTAAACACAAGGCCTGGAGGAAATACTGAACGGTCACAAATTTAAACACAAGGCCTGGAGGGAATACTGAACTGCCACAAATTTTAACACAAGGCCTGGAGTAAATACTGAACTGTCACAAATTTAAACACAAGGCCTGGAGGAAATACTGAACTGTCACAAATTTAAACACAGGGCCTGGAGGAACTACTGAATGGTCACAATTTTAAACACAAGGCCTGGAGGGAATACTGAACTGTCACAAATTTAAACACAACGCCTGGAGGAAATACTGAACTGTCACAAATTTAAACACAGGGCCTGGAGGAAATGCTGAACTGTTACAAATTTAAACACAGGACCTGGAGGAAATACTGAACTGTCACAAATTTAAACACAGGACCTGGAGGAAATGCTGAACTGTTACAAATTTAAACAGAGGGCCTGGAGGAAATACTGAACTGTCACAAATTTAAACACAGGGCCTGGAGGAAATGCTGAACTGTTACAAATTTAAACACAGGACCTGGAGGAAATACTGAACTGTCACAAATTTAAACACAGGACCTGGAGGAAATACTGAACTGTCACAAATTTAAACACAAGGCCTGGAGGAAATACTGAACTGTCACAAATTTAAACACAGGGCCTGGAGGAAATACTGAACTGTCACAAATTTAAACACAGGGCCTGGAGGAAATACTGAACTGTCACAAATTTAAACACAGGGCCTGGAGGAAATACTGAACTGTCACAAATTTAAACACAAGGCCTGGAGGAAATACTGAACAGTCACAAATTGAAACACAAGGCCTGGAGGAAATACTGAACTGTCACAAATTTAAACACAAGGCCTGGAGGAAATACTGAACTGTCACAAATTTAAACACAAGGCCTGGAGGAAATACTGAACTGTTACAAATTTAAACACAAGGCCTGGAGGAAATACTGAACTGTCACAAATTTAAACACAAGGCCTGGAGGAAATACTGAACTGTCACAAATTTAAACACAGGGCCTGGAGGAAATACTGAACTGTCACAAATTTAAACACAGGGTCTGGAGGAAATACTGGTCTGTCACAAATTTAAACACAGGGCCTGGAGGAAATACTGAACTGTCACAACTTCAAAGACAAGTCCTGGGGGAAATACTGAGCTGTCACAACTTTAAAGACAGGTCCAGGGGGAAATATTGAGCTGTCACAACTTTAAAGACAGGTCCAGGGGGAAATACTGAGCTGTCACAAATTTAAACACAGGGCCTGGAGGGAAATACTGAACTGTCACCACTTTAAACACAGGGCCTGGGGGAAATACTGAACTGTCACCACTTTAAACACAGGGCCTGGGGGAAATACTGAACTGTCGCAAATTTAAACACAAGGCCTGGAGGAAATACTGAACTGTCACAAATTTAAACACAGGGCCTGGAGGAAATACTGAACTGTCACCACTTTAAACACAAGGCCTGGAGGAAATACTGAACTGTCACCACTTTAAACACAAGGCCTGGAGTGAAATCCTGAACTGTCACCACTTTAAACACAGGGCCTGGGGGAAATACTGAACTGTCACAAATTTAAACACAAGGCCTGGAGGAAATACTGAACTGTCACAAATTTAAACACAAGGCCTGGAGGGAAATACTGAACTGTCACCACTTTAAACACAAGGCCTGGAGGGAAATCCTGAACTGTCACCACTTTAAACACAGGGCCTGGGGGAAATACTGAACTGTCACAAATTTAAACACAAGGCCTGGAGGGAAATCCTGAACTGTCACCACTTTAAACACAGGGCCTGGGGGAAATACTGAACTGTTACAAATTTAAACACAAGGCCTGGGGGAAATACTGAACTGTCACAAATTTAAACACAGGGTCTGGAGGAAATACTGAACTGTCACCACTTTAAACACAAGCCCTGGAGGAAATACTGAACTGTCACAAATTTAAACACAAGGCCTGGAGGGAAATACTGAACTGTCACCACTTTAAACACAAGGCCTGGAGGGAAATCCTGAACTGTCACCACTTTAAACACAGGGCCTGGGGGAAATACTGAACTGTCACAAATTTAAACACCAGGCCTGGAGGAAATACTGAACTGTCACAAATTTAAACACAGGGCCTGGAGGAAATACTGAACTGTCACAAATTTAAACACAAGGCCTGGAGGGAAATACTGAACTGTCACCACTTTAAACACAAGGCCTGGAGGAAATACTGAACTGTCACAAATTTAAACACAAGGCCTGGAGGGAAATACTGAACTGTCACCACTTTAAACACAAGGCCTGGAGGAAATACTGAACTGTCACAAATTTAAACACAAGGCCTGGAGGGAATTTTTGAACTGTCACCACTTTAAACACAAGGCCTGGAGGGAAATCCTGAACTGTCACCACTTTAAACACAAGGCCTGGAGGGAAATACTGAACTGTCACAAATTTAAACACAAGGCCTGGAGGGAAATACTGAACTGTCACCACTTTAAACACAAGGCCTGGAGGGAAATACTGAACTGACACCACTTTAAACACAAGGCCTGGAGGAAATACTGAACTGTCACAAATTTAAACACAAGGCCTGGAGGAAATACTGAACTGTCACAAATTTAAACACAAGGCCTGGAGGGAAATACTGAACTGTCACCACTTTAAACACAAGGCCTGGAGGAAATACTGAACTGTCACAAATTTAAACACAGGGCCTGGAGTAAATACTGAACTGTCACAAATTTAAACACAAGGCCTGGAGGAAATACTGAACTGTCACAAATTTAAACACAGGGCCTGGAGGAAATACTGAACTGTCACAAATTTAAACACAGGGCCTGGAGGAAATACTGAACTGTCACAAATTTAAACACAAGGCCTGGAGGGAATACTGAACTGTCACAAATTTAAACACAAGGCCTGGAGGGAAATACTGAACTGTCACCACTTTAAACACAAGGCCTGGAGGAAATACTGAACTGTCACAAATTTAAACACAGGGCCTGGAGTAAATACTGAACTGTCACAAATTTAAACACAGGGCCTGGAGGAAATACTGAACTGTCACAAATTTAAACACAGGGTCTTCAGGAAATACTGAACTGTCACAAATTTAAACACAAGGCCTGGAGGAAATACTGAACTGTCACCACTTTAAACACAGGGCCTGGAGGAAATACTGAACTGTCACAAATTTAAACACAGGGCCTGGAGGAAATACTGAACTGTCACAACTTTAAACACAGGGCCTGGAGGAAATACTGAACAGTCACAATTTTAAACACAAGGCCTGGAGGAAATACTGAACTGTGTCAATTTTAAACACAAGGCCTGGAGGAACTACTGAACTGTCACAAATTTAAACACAGGGTCTTCAGGAAATACTGAACTGTCACAACTTTAAACATAGGGCCTGGAGGAAATACTGAACTGTCACAACTTTAAACACAGGGCCTGGAGGGAAATACTGAACTGTCACAACTTTAAACATAGGGCCTGGAGGAAATACTGAACTGTTACAAATTTAAACACAGGACCTGGAGGAAATACTGAACAGTCACAAATTTAAACACAGGGCCTGGAGGAAATACTGAACTGTGACAAATTTAAACACAAGGCCTGGAGGAAATACTGAACTGTCACAAATTTAAACACAAGGCCTGGAGGAAATACTGGTCTGTCACAGCTTTAAACACAGGGCCTGGAGGAAATACTGAACTGTCACAAATTTAAACACAAGGCTGGAGGAAATACTGGTCTGTCACAGCTTTAAACACAGGGCCTGGAGGAAATACTGAACTGTCACAAATTTAAGCACAGGGCCTGGAGGAAATACTGAACTGTTACAAATTTAAACACAGGGCCTGGAGGAAATACTGAACTGTCACAAATTTAAACACAAGGCCTGGAGGAAATACTGAACTGTCACAACTTTAAACACAAGGCCTGGAGGAAATACTGAACTGTCACAAATTTAAACACAAGGCCTGGAGGAAATACTGGTCTGTCACAGCTTTAAACACAGGGCCTGGAGGAAATACTGAACTGTCACAAATTTAAGCACAGGGCCTGGAGGAAATACTGAACTGTTACAAATTTAAACACTGTGCCTGGAGGAAATACTGAACTGTCACAAATTTAAACACAAGGCCTGGAGGAAATACTGAACTGTCACAAATTTAAACACAAGGCCTGGAGGAAATACTGAACTGTCACAAATTTAAACACAAGGCCTGGAGGGAAATACTGAACTGTCACAAATTTAAACACAAGGCCTGGAGGGAATACTGAACTGTCACAAATTTAAACACAGGGTCTGGAGGAAATACTGAACTGTCACAAATTTAAACACAGGGTCTGGATGAAATACTGAACTGTCACAAATTTAAACACAAGGCCTGGAGGGAATACTGAACTGTCACAAATTTAAACACAGGGTCTGGAGGAAATACTGAACTGTCACAAATTTAAACACAAGGCCTGGAGGAAATACTGAACTGTCACAAATTTAAACACAAGGCCTGGAGGGAATACTGAACTGTCACAAATTTAAACACAAGGCCTGGAGGAAATACTGAACTGTCACAAATTTAAACACAGGGCCTGGAGGAAATACTGAACTGTCACAAATTTAAACACAGGGTCTGGAGGAAATACTGAACTGTCACAAATTTAAACACAGGGCCTGGAGGAAATACTGAACAGTCACAACTTTAAACACAGGGTCTGGAGAAAATACTGAACTGTCACAATTTTAAACACAGGGCCTGGAGGAAATACTGAACTGTCACAATTTTAAACACAAGGCCTGGAGGAAATACTGAACTGTCACAAATTTAAACACAGGGCCTGGAGGAACTACTGAACTGTCACAAATTTAAACACAGGGCCTGGAGGAAATACTGAACTGTCACAACTTTAAACACAGGGCCTGGAGGAAATACTGAACTGTCACAATTTTAAACACAAGGCCTGGAGGAAATACTGAACTGTCACAAATTTAAACACAAGGCCTGGAGGAAATACTGAACTGTCACAAATTTAAACACAGGGTCTTCAGGAAATACTGAACTGTCACAAATTTAAACACAGGGCCTGGAGGAACTACTGAACTGTCACAAATTTAAACACAGGGCCTGGAGGAAATACTGAACTGTCACAACTTTAAACACAGGGCCTGGAGGAAATACTGAACTGTCACAATTTTAAACACAAGGCCTGGAGGAAATACTGAACTGTCACAAATTTAAACACAAGGCCTGGAGGAAATACTGAACTGTCACAAATTTAAACACAGGGTCTTCAGGAAATACTGAACTG
Source organism: Heterodontus francisci (assembly GCF_036365525.1). Taxonomy (NCBI): domain Eukaryota; kingdom Metazoa; phylum Chordata; class Chondrichthyes; order Heterodontiformes; family Heterodontidae; genus Heterodontus; species Heterodontus francisci. The sequence goes on along the minus strand of NW_027141639.1, from coordinate 1,297,695 downwards.
TCACAACTTTAAACATAGGGCCTGGAGGAAATACTGAACTGTCACAACTTTAAACACAGGGCCTGGAGGAAATACTGAACTGTCACAAATTTAAACACAAGGCCTGGAGGAAATACTGAACTGTCACAACTTTAAACACAGGGCCTGGAGGGAAATACTGAACTGTCACAACTTTAAACATAGGGCCTGGAGGAAATACTGAACTGTTACAAATTTAAACACAGGACCTGGAGGAAATACTGAACAGTCACAAATTTAAACACAGGGCCTGGAGGAAATACTGAACTGTCACAAATTTAAACACAAGGCCTGGAGGAAATACTGAACAGTCACAAATTTAAACACAAGGCCTGGAGGAAATACTGAACTGTCACAAATTTAAACACAAGGCCTGGAGGAAATACTGAACTGTCACAAATTTAAACACAAGGCCTGGAGGAAATACTGGTCTGTCACAGCTTTAAACACAGGGCCTGGAGGAAATACTGAACTGTCACAAATTTAAACACAAGGCCTGGAGGAAATACTGGTCTGTCACAGCTTTAAACACAGGGCCTGGAGGAAATACTGAACTGTCACAAATTTAAACACAAGGCCTGGAGGAAATACTGAACAGTCACAAATTTAAACACAGGGCCTGGAGGAAATACTGAACTGTCACAACTTTAAACACAAGGCCTGGAGGAAATACTGAACTGTCACAAATTTAAACACAGGGTCTGGAGTAAATACTGAACTGTCACAAATTTAAGCACCGGCCCTGGAGGAAATACTGAACTGTCACAAATTTAAGCACAAGGCCTGGAGGAATTACTGAACTGTCACAAATTTAAACACAAGGCCTGGAGGAAATACTGAACTGTCACAAATTTAAGCACCGGCCCTGGAGGAAATACTGAACTGTCACAAATTTAAGCACCGGCCCTGGAGGAAATACTGAACTGTCACAAATTTAAGCACAAGGCCTGGAGGAATTACTGAACTGTCACAAATTTAAACACAAGGCCTGGAGGAAATACTGAACTGTCACAAATTTAAACACAAGGCCTGGAGGAAATACTGAACTGTCACAAATTTAAGCACCGGCCCTGGAGGAAATACTGAACTGTCACAAATTTAAGCACCAGCCCTGGAGGAAATACTGAACTGTCACAAATTTAAGCACCGGCCCTGGAGGAAATACTGAACTGTCACAAATTTAAACACAGGGCCTGGAGGAAATACTGAACTGTCACAAATTTAAGCACCGGCCCTGGAGGAAATACTGAACTGTCACAAATTTAAGCACCGGCCCTGGAGGAAATACTGAACTGTCACAAATTTAAGCACCGGCCCTGGAGGAAATACTGAACTGTCACAAATTTAAACACAAGGCCTGGAGGAATTACTGAACTGTCACAAATTTAAACACAAGGCCTGGAGGAAATACTGAACTGTCACAAATTTAAACACAGGGCCTGGAGGAATTACTGAACTGTCACAAATTTAAACACAAGGCCTGGAGGAAATACTGAACTGTCACAAATTTAAGCACCGGCCCTGGAGGAAATACTGAACTGTCACAAATTTAAACACAGGGCCTGGAGGAAATACTGAACTGTCACAAATTTAAGCACCGGCCCTGGAGGAAATACTGAACTGTCACAAATTTAAGCACCGGCCCTGGAGGAAATACTGAACTGTCACAAATTTAAGCACCGGCCCTGGAGGAAATACTGAACTGTCACAAATTTAAGCACCGGCCCTGGAGGAAATACTGAACTGTCACAAATTTAAACACAGGGCCTGGAGGAAATACTGAACTGTCACAAATTTAAGCACCGGCCCTGGAGGAAATACTGAACTGTCACAAATTTAAGCACCGGCCCTGGAGGAAATACTGAACTGTCACAAATTTAAGCACCGGCCCTGGAGGAAATACTGAACTGTCACAAATTTAAACACAAGGCCTGGAGGAATTACTGAACTGTCACAAATTTAAGCACCGGCCCTGGAGGAAATACTGAACTGTCACAAATTTAAACACAGGGCTTGGAGGAAATACTGAACTGTCACAAATTTAAGCACCGGCCCTGGAGGAAATACTGAACTGTCACAAATTTAAGCACCGGCCCTGGAGGAAATACTGAACTGTCACAAATTTAAACACAAGGCCTGGAGGAAATACTGAACTGTCACAAATTTAAACACAGGGCCTGGGGGAAATACTGAACTGTCACAAATTTAAACACAAGGCCTGGAGGAAATACTGAACGGTCACAAATTTAAACACAAGGCCTGGAGGAAATACTGAACTGTCACAAATTTAAGCACCGGCCCTGGAGGATATACTGAACTGTCACAAATTTAAACACAAGGCCTGGAGGAATTACTGAACTGTCACAAATTTAAACACAGGGCTTGGAGGAAATACTGAACTGTCACAAATTTAAGCACCGGCCCTGGAGGAAATACTGAACTGTCACAAATTTAAACACAAGGCCTGGAGGAAATACTGAACGGTCACAAATTTAAACACAAGGCCTGGAGGAAATACTGAACTGTCACAAATTTAAGCACCGGCCCTGGAGGAAATACTGAACTGTCACAAATTTAAGCACAAGGCCTGGAGGAATTACTGAACTGTCACAAATTTAAACACAAGGCCTGGAGGAAATACTGAACTGTCACAAATTTAAACACAAGGCCTGGAGGAAATACTGAACTGTCACAAATTTAAGCACCGGCCCTGGAGGAAATACTGAACTGTCACAAATTTAAACACAGGGCCTGGAGGAAATACTGAACTGTCACAAATTTAAGCACCAGCCCTGGAGGAAATACTGAACTGTCACAAATTTAAGCACCGGCCCTGGAGGAAATACTGAACTGTCACAAATTTAAGCACCGGCCCTGGAGGAAATACTGAACTGTCACAAATTTAAACACAAGGCCTGGAGGAATTACTGAACTGTCACAAATTTAAACACAAGGCCTGGAGGAAATACTGAACTGTCACAAATTTAAGCACCGGCCCTGGAGGAAATACTGAACTGTCACAAATTTAAACACCAGCCCTGGAGGAAATACTGAACTGTCACAAATTTAAGCACCGGCCCTGGAGGAAATACTGAACTGTCACAAATTTAAACACAAGGCCTGGAGGAAATACTGAACTGTCACAAATTTAAACACAGGGCCTGGAGGAAATACTGAACTGTCACAAATTTAAGCACCGGCCCTGGAGGAAATACTGAACTGTCACAAATTTAAACACAAGGCCTGGAGGAAATACTGAACTGTCACAAATTTAAGCACCGGCCCTGGAGGAAATACTGAACTGTCACAAATTTAAACACCAGCCCTGGAGGAAATACTGAACTGTCACAAATTTAAGCACCGGCCCTGGAGGAAATACTGAACTGTCACAAATTTAAACACAAGGCCTGGAGGAAATACTGAACTGTCACAAATTTAAACACAGGGCCTGGGGGAAATACTGAACTGTCACAAATTTAAACACAAGGCCTGGAGGAAATACTGAACGGTCACAAATTTAAACACAAGGCCTGGAGGAAATACTGAACTGTCACAAATTTAAACACAAGGCCTGGAGGAAATACTGAACTGTCACAAATTTAAGCACCGGCCCTGGAGGAAATACTGAACTGTTACAAATTTAAACACCAGCCCTGGAGGAAATACTGAACTGTCACAAATTTAAGCACCGGCCCTGGAGGAAATACTGAACTGTCACAAATTTAAACACAAGGCCTGGAGGAAATACTGAACGGTCACAAATTTAAACACAAGGCCTGGAGGAAATACTGAACTGTCACAAATTTAAACACAAGGCCTGGAGGAAATACTGAACGGTCACAAATTTAAACACAAGGCCTGGAGGAAATACTGAACTGTCACAAATTTAAACACAAGGCCTGGAGGAAATACTGAACTGTCACAAATTTAAACACAAGGCCTGGAGGAAATACTGAACGGTCACAAATTTAAACACAGGGCCTGGGGGAAATACTGAACTGTCACAAATTTAAACACAAGGCCTGGAGGAAATACTGAACTGTCACAAATTTAAACACAAGGCCTGGAGGAAATACTGAACTGTCACAAATTTAAACACAGGGTCTGGAGGAAATACTGAACTGTCACAAATTTAAACATAGGGTCTGGAGGAAATACTGAACTGTCACAAATTTAAACACAAGGCCTGGAGGAAATACTGAACTGTCACAAATTTAAACACAAGGCCTGGAGGAAATACTGAACTGTCACAAATTTAAGCACAGGGCCTGGAGGAAATACTGAACTGTCACAAATTTAAACACAAGGCCTGGAGGAAATACTGAACTGTCACAAATTTAAGCACCGGCCCTGGAGGAAATACTGAACTGTCACAAATTTAAACACAAGGCCTGGAGGAAATACTGAACTGTCACAAATTTAAGCACAGGGCCTGGAGGAAATACTGAACTGTCACAAATTTAAGCACCGGCCCTGGAGGAAATACTGAACTGTCACAAATTTAAACACAAGGCCTGGAGGAAATACTGAACTGTCACAAATTTAAGCACAGGGCCTGGAGGAAATACTGAACTGTCACAAATTTAAGCACCGGCCCTGGAGGAAATACTGAACTGTCACAAATTTAAACACAAGGCCTGGAGGAAATACTGAACTGTCACAAATTTAAGCACCGGCCCTGGAGGAAATACTGAACTGTCACAAATTTAAACACAAGGCCTGGAGGGAATACTGAACTGTCACAAATTTAAACACAGTGCGTGGAGGAAATACTGAACTGTCACAAATTTAAACACAAGGCCTGGAGGAAATACTGAACTCTCACAAATTTAAACACAAGGCCTGGAGGAAATACTGAACTGTCACAAATTTAAGCACCGGCCCTGGAGGAAATACTGAACTGTCACAAATTTAAACACAAGGCCTGGAGGAAATACTGAACTGTCACAAATTTAAACACAAGGCCTGGAGGAAATACTGAACGGTCACAAATTTAAACACAGGGCCTGGGGGAAATACTGAACTGTCACAAATTTAAACACAAGGCCTGGAGGAAATACTGAACTGTCACAAATTTAAACACAAGGCCTGGAGGGAATACTGAACTGTCACAAATTTAAACACAGTGCGTGGAGGAAATACTGAACTGTCACAAATTTAAACACAAGGCCTGGAGGAAATACTGAACTGTCACAAATTTAAACACAAGGCCTGGAGGAAATACTGAACTGTCACAAATTTAAGCACCGGCCCTGGAGGAAATACTGAACTGTCACAAATTTAAACACAAGGCCTGGAGGAAATACTGAACGGTCACAAATTTAAACACAAGGCCTGGAGGAAATACTGAACTGTCACAAATTTAAACACAAGGCCTGGAGGAAATACTGAACGGTCACAAATTTAAACACAGGGCCTGGGGGAAATACTGAACTGTCACAAATTTAAACACAAGGCCTGGAGGAAATACTGAACTGTCACAAATTTAAACACAAGGCCTGGAGGAAATACTGAACTGTCACAAATTTAAGCACCGGCCCTGGAGGAAATACTGAACTGTCACAAATTTAAACACAAGGCCTGGAGGAAATACTGAACGGTCACAAATTTAAACACAAGGCCTGGAGGAAATACTGAACTGTCACAAATTTAAACACAAGGCCTGGAGGAAATACTGAACTGTCACAAATTTAAACACAAGGCCTGGAGGAAATACTGAACGGTCACAAATTTAAACACAGGGCCTGGGGGAAATACTGAACTGTCACAAATTTAAACACAAGGCCTGGAGGAAATACTGAACTGTCACAAATTTAAACACAAGGCCTGGAGGGAATACTGAACTGTCACAAATTTAAACACAGTGCGTGGAGGAAATACTGAACTGTCACAAATTTAAACACAAGGCCTGGAGGGAATACTGAACTGTCACAAATTTAAACACAGTGCGTGGAGGAAATACTGAACTCTCACAAATTTAAACACAAGGCCTGGAGGAAATACTGAACTGTCACAAATTTAAGCACCGGCCCTGGAGGAAATACTGAACTGTCACAAATTTAAACACAAGGCCTGGAGGAAATACTGAACTGTCACAAATTTAAACACAGGGCCTGGAGGAAATACTGAACTGTCACAAATTTAAACACAAGGCCTGGAGGAAATACTGAACTGTCACAAATTTAAACACAGGGACTGGAGGAAATACTGAACTGTCACAAATTTAAACACAAGGCCTGGAGGAAATACTGAACTGTCACAAATTTAAGCACCGGCCCTGGAGGAAATACTGAACTGTCACAAATTTAAACACAAGGCCTGGAGGGAATACTGAACTGTCACAAATTTAAACACAGTGCCTGGAGGAAATACTGAACTGTCACAAATTTAAACACAAGGCCTGGAGGAAATACTGAACTGTCACAAATTTAAACACAAGGCCTGGAGGAAATACTGAACTGTCACAAATTTAAGCACCGGCCCTGGAGGAAATACTGAACTGTCACAAATTTAAACACAAGGCCTGGAGGAAATACTGAACTGTCACAAATTTAAACACAGGGCCTGGAGGAAATACTGAACTGTCACCACTTTAAACACAAGGCCTGGAGGAAATACTGAACTGTCACCACTTTAAACACAGGGCCTGGGGGAAATACTGAACTGTCACAAATTTAAACACAGGGCCTGGAGGAAATACTGAACTGTCACCACTTTAAACACAAGGCCTGGAGGGAAATACTGAACTGTCACCACTTTAAACACAGGGCCTGGGGGAAATACTGAACTGTCACAAATTTAAACACAAGGCCTGGAGGGAAATACTGAACTGTCACCACTTTAAACACAAGGCCTGGAGGAAAATACTGAACTGTCACCACTTTAAACACAAGGCCTGGAGGAAATACTGAACTGTCACAAATTTAAACACAGGGCCTGGAGGAAATACTGAACTGTCACAAATTTAAACACAAGGCCTGGAGGGAAATACTGAACTGTCACCACTTTAAACACAAGGCCTGGAGGAAATACTGAACTGTCACAAATTTAAACACAAGGCCTGGAGGAAATACTGAACTGTCACAAATTTAAACACAAGGCCTGGAGGAAATACTGAACTGTCACAAATTTAAACACAGGGCCTGGAGGAAATACTGAACTGTCACAAATTTAAACACAGGGTCTGGAGGAAATACTGAACTGTCACAAATTTAAACACAAGGCCGGGAGGAAATACTGAACTGTCACAAATTTAAACACAAGGCCTGGAGAAAATACTGAACTGTCACAGCTTTAAACACAGGTCCTGGAGGAAATACTGAACTGTCACAAATTTAAACACAAGGCCTGGAGGAAATACTGAACTGTTACAAATTTAAACACAGTGCCTGGAGGAAATACTGAACTGTCACAAATTTAAACACAAGGCCTGGAGGAAATACTCAACTGTCACAAATTTAAACACAAGGCCTGGAGGAAATACTGAACTGTCACAAATTTAAACACAAGGCCTGGAGGGAAATACTGAACTGTCACAAATTTAAACACAAGGCCTGGAGGGAATACTGAACTGTCACAAATTTAAACACAAGGCCTGGAGGGAATACTGAACTGTCACAAATTTAAACACAGGGTCTGGAGGAAATACTGAACTGTCACAAATTTAAACACAAGGCCTGGAGGAAATACTGAACTGTCACAAATTTAAACACAAGGCCTGGAGGGAATACTGAAATGTCACAAATTTAAACACAAGGCCTGGACGAAATACTGAACTGTCACAAATTTAAACACAGGGCCTGGAGGAAATACTGAACTGTCACAAATTTAAACACAGGGTCTGGAGGAAATACTGAACTGTCACAAATTTAAACACAGGGCCTGGAGGAAATACTGAACAGTCACAACTTTAAACACAGGGTCTGGAGGAAATACTGAACTGTCACAATTTTAAACACAGGGCCTGGAGGAAATACTGAACTGTCACAAATTTAAACACAGGGCCTGGAGGAAATACTGAACTGTCACAAATTTAAACACAAGGCCTGGAGGAAATACTGAACTGTCACAAATTTAAACACAGGGCCTGGAGGAAATACTGAACTGTCACAAATTTAAACACAGGGTCTGGAGGAAATACTGAACTGTCACAAATTTAAACACAGGGCCTGGAGGAAATACTGAACAGTCACAACTTTAAACACAGGGTCTGGAGGAAATACTGAACTGTCACAATTTTAAACACAGGGCCTGGAGGAAATACTGAACTGTCACAATTTTAAACACAAGGCCTGGAGGAAATACTGAACTGTCACAAATTTAAACACAGGGCCAGGAGGAACTACTGAACTGTCACAAATTTAAACACAGGGCCTGGAGGAACTACTGAACTGTCACAAATTTAAACACAGGGCCTGGAGGAAATACTGAACTGTCACAACTTTAAACACAGGGCCTGGAGGAAATACTGAACTGTCACAATTTTAAACACAAGGCCTGGAGGAAATACTGAACTGTCACAAATTTAAACACAAGGCCTGGAGGAAATACTGAACTGTCACAAATTTAAACACAGGGTCTTCAGGAAATACTGAACTGTCACAACTTTAAACATAGGGCCTGGAGGAAATACTGAACTGTCACAACTTTAAACACAGGGCCTGGAGGAAATACTGAACTGTCACAAATTTAAACACAAGGCCTGGAGGAAATACTGAACTGTCACAACTTTAAACACAGGGCCTGGAGGGAAATACTGAACTGTCACAACTTTAAACATAGGGCCTGGAGGAAATACTGAACTGTTACAAATTTAAACACAGGACCTGGAGGAAATACTGAACAGTCACAAATTTAAACACAGGGCCTGGAGGAAATACTGAACTGTCACAAATTTAAACACAAGGCCTGGAGGAAATACTGAACAGTCACAAATTTAAACACAAGGCCTGGAGGAAATACTGAACTGTCACAAATTTAAACACAAGGCCTGGAGGAAATACTGGTCTGTCACAGCTTTAAACACAGGGCCTGGAGGAAATACTGAACTGTCACAAATTTAAACACAAGGCCTGGAGGAAATACTGACCTGTCACAAATTTAAGCACAGGGCCTGGAGGAAATACTGAACTGTCACAAATTTAAACACAAGGCCTGGAGGAAATACTGAACTGTCACAAATTTAAACACAAGGCCTGGAGGAAATACTGAACTGTCACAAATTTAAACACAAGGCCTGGAGGAAATACTGGTCTGTCACAGCTTTAAACACAGGGCCTGGAGGAAATACTGAACTGTCACAAATTTAAACACAAGGCCTGGAGGAAATACTGACCTGTCACAAATTTAAGCACAGGGCCTGGAGGAAATACTGAACTGTCACAAATTTAAACACAAGGCCTGGAGGAAATACTGAACTGTCACAAATTTAAACACAAGGCCTGGAGGAAATACTGGTCTGTCACAGCTTTAAACACAGGGCCTGGAGGAAATACTGAACTGTCACAAATTTAAACACAAGGCCTGGAGGAAATACTGACCTGTCACAAATTTAAGCACAGGGCCTGGAGGAAATACTGAACTGTCACAAATTTAAACACAAGGCCTGGAGGAAATACTGAACTATCACAAATTTAAACACAGGGTCTGGAGTAAATACTGAACTGTCACAAATTTAAACACAGGGTCTGGAGTAAATACTGAACTGTCACAAATTTAAGCACCGGCCCTGGAGGAAATACTGAACTGTCACAAATTTAAACACAGGGCCTGGAGGAAATACTGAACTGTCACAAATTTAAACACAGGGTCTGGAGTAAATACTGAACTGTCACAAATTTAAGCACCGGCCCTGGAGGAAATACTGAACTGTCACAAATTTAAACACAAGGCCTGGAGGAAATACTGAACTGTCACAAATTTAAACACAAGGCCTGGAGGAAATACTGAACTGTCACAAATTTAAACACAAGGCCTGGAGGGAATACTGAACTGTCACAAATTTAAACACAAGGCCTGGAGGAAATACTGAACTGTCACAAATTTAAACACAAGGCCTGGAGGGAATACTGAACTGTCACAAATTTAAACACAAGGCCTGGAGGGAATACTGAACTGTCACAAATTTAAACACAAGGCCTGGAGGAAATACTGAACTGTCACAAATTTAAGCACCGGCCCTGGAGGAAATACTGAACTGTCACTAATTTAAACACAAGGCCTGGAGGAAATACTGAACTGTCACAAATTTAAACACAGGGCCTGGAGGAAATACTGAACTGTCACCACTTTAAACACAAGGCCTGGAGGGAAATACTGAACTGTCACCACTTTAAACACAGGGCCTGGGGGAAATACTGAACTGTCACAAATTTAAACACAAGGCCTGGAGGGAAATACTGAACTGTCACCACTTTAAACACAAGGCCTGGAGGAAAATACTGAACTGTCACCACTTTAAACACAAGGCCTGGAGGAAATACTGAACTGTCACAAATTTAAACACAGGGCCCGGAGGAAATACTGAACTGTCACAAATTTAAACACAAGGCCTGGAGGGAAATACTGAACTGTCACCACTTTAAACACAAGGCCTGGAGGAAATACTGAACTGTCACAAATTTAAACACAGGGCCTGGAGGAAATACTGAACTGTCACAAATTTAAACACAAGGCCTGGAGGAAATACTGAACTGTCACAAATTTAAACACAGGGCCTGGAGGAAATACTGAACTGTCACAAATTTAAACACAGGGCCTGGAGGAAATACTGAACTGTCACAAATTTAAACACAAGGCCTGGAGGAAATACTGAACTGTCACAAATTTAAACACAAGGCCTGGAGAAAATACTGAACTGTCACAAATTTAAACACAGGACCTGGAGGAAATACTGAACTGTCACAAATTTAAACACAGGGCCTGGAGGAAATACTGAACTGTCACAAATTTAAACACAAGGCCTGGAGAAAATACTGAACTGTCACAAATTTAAACACAGGGCCTGGAGGGAAATACTGAACTGTCACAAATTTAAACACAGGGCCTGGAGGAAATACTGAACTATCACAAATTTAAACACAGGGGCTGGAGGAAATACTGAACTGTCACAAATTTAAACACAAGGCCTGGAGGAAATACTGAACTGTCACAAATTTAAACACAGGGCCTGGAGGAAATACTGAACTGTCACAAATTTAAACACAGGGCCTGGAGGAAATACTGAACTGTCACAAATTTAAACACAAGGCCTGGAGGGAAATACTGAACTGTCACAAATTTAAACACAGGGCCTGGAGGGAATACTGAACTGTCACAAATTTAAACACAGGGCCTGGAGGAAATACTGAACTGTCACCACTTTAAACACAAGGCCTGGAGGAAATACTGAACTGTCACAAATTTAAACACAGGGCCTGGAGGAAATACTGAACTGTCACAAATTTAAACACAAGGCCTGGAGGAAATACTGAACTGTCACAAATTTAAACACAGGGCCTGGAGGAAATACTGAACTGTCACAAATTTAAACACAGGGCCTGGAGGAAATACTGAACTGTCACAAATTTAAACTCAAGGCCTGGAGGAAATACTGAACTGTCACAAATTTAAACACAAGGCCTGGAGAAAATACTGAACTGTCACAAATTTAAACACAGGACCTGGAGGAAATACTGAACTGTCACCACTTTAAACACAGGGCCTGGAGGAAATACTGAACTGTCACAAATTTAAACACAAGGCCTGGAGGAAATACTGAACTGTCACAAATTTAAACACAAGGCCTGGAGGAAATCCTGAACTGTCACAAATTTAAACACAGGGTCTGGAGGAAATACTGAACTGTCACAAATTTAAACACAGGGCCTGGAGGAAATACTGAACAGTCACAGCTTTAAACACAGGGTCTGGAGGAAATACTGAACTGTCACAATTTTAAACACAGGGTCTGGAGGAAATACTGAACTGTCACAATTTTAAACACAGGGCCTGGAGGAAATACTGAACTGTCACAAATTTAAACACAAGGCCTGGAGGAAATACTGAACTGTCACAAATTTAAACACAGGGTCTGGAGGAAATACTGAACTGTCACAAATTTAAACACAGGGCCTGGAGGAAATACTGAACAGTCACAACTTTAAACACAGGGTCTGGAGGAAATACTGAACTGTCACAATTTTAAACACAGGGCCTGGAGGAAATACTGAACTGTCACAATTTTAATCACAAGGCCTGGAGGAAATACTGAACTGTCACAAATTTAAACACAGGGCCTGGAGGAACTACTGAACTGTCACAAATTTAAACACAGGGCCTGGAGGAACTACTGAACTGTCACAAATTTAAACACAGGGCCTGGAGGAAATACTGAACAGTCACAAATTTAAACACAAGGCCTGGAGGAAATACTGAACTGTCACAACTTTAAACACAAGGCCTGGAGGGAATACTGAACTGTCACAAATTTAAACACAAGGCCTGGAGGAAATACTGAACTGTCACAACTTTAAACACAAGGCCTGGAGGGAATACTGAACTGTCACAAATTTAAACACAGGGCCTGGAGGAAATACTGAACTGTCACAACTTTAAACACAAGGCCTGGAGGAAATACTGAACTGTCACAACTTTAAACACAAGGCCTGGAGGAAATACTGAACTGTCACAAATTTAAACACAAGGCCTGGAGGAAATACTGAACTGTCACAATTTTAAACACAAGGCCTGGAGGAAATACTGAACTGTCACAAATTTAAACACAAGGCCTGGAGGAAATACTGAACTGTCACAAATTTAAACACAGGGTCTTCAGGAAATACTGAACTGTCACAACTTTAAACATAGGGCCTGGAGGAAATACTGAACTGTCACAACTTTAAACATAGGGCCTGGAGGAAATACTGAACTGTCACAACTTTAAACACAGGGCCTGGAGGGAAATACTGAACTGTCACAACTTTAAACATAGGGCCTGGAGGAAATACTGAACTGTTACAAATTTAAACACAGGACCTGGAGGAAATACTGAACAGTCACAAATTTAAACACAGGGCCTGGAGGAAATACTGAACTGTCACAAATTTAAACACAAGGCCTGGAGGAAATACTGAACAGTCACAAATTTAAACACAAGGCCTGGAGGAAATACTGAACTGTCACAAATTTAAACACAAGGCCTGGATGAAATACTGAACTGTCACAAATTTAAACACAAGGCCTGGAGGAAATACTGGTCTGTCACAGCTTTAAACACAGGGCCTGGAGGAAATACTGAACTGTCACAAATTTAAACACAAGGCCTGGAGGAAATACTGACCTGTCACAAATTTAAGCACAGGGCCTGGAGGAAATACTGAACTGTCACAAATTTAAACACAGGGCCTGGAGGAAATACTGAACTGTCACAAATTTAAACACAGGGTCTGGAGTAAATACTGAACTGTCACAAATTTAAGCACAAGGCCTGGAGGAAATACTGAACTGTCACAAATTTAAACACAGGGCCTGGAGGAAATACTGAACTGTCACCACTTTAAACACAAGGCCTGGAGGGAAATACTGAACTGTCACCACTTTAAACACAGGGCCTGGGGGAAATACTGAACTGTCACAAATTTAAACACAAGGCCTGGAGGGAAATACTGAACTGTCACCACTTTAAACACAAGGCCTGGAGGAAAATACTGAACTGTCACCACTTTAAACACAGGGCCTGGAGGAAATACTGAACTGTCACAAATTTAAACACAAGGCCTGGAGGAAATACTGAACTGTCACAAATTTAAACACAGGGACTGGAGGAAATACTGAACTGTCACAAATTTAAACACAGGGCCTGGAGGAAATACTGAACTGTCACAAATTTAAACACAAGGCCTGGAGGAAATACTGAACTGTCACAAATTTAAACACAAGGCCTGGAGGAAATACTGAACTGTCACAAATTTAAACACAGGGCCTGGAGGAAATACTGAACTGTCACAAATTTAAACACAAGGCCTGGAGGAAATACTGAACTGTCACAAATTTAAACACAAGGCCTGGAGGAAATACTGAACTGTCACAAATTTAAACACAAGGCCTGGAGAAAATACTGAACTGTCACAAATTTAAACACAGGACCTGGAGGAAATACTGAACTGTCACAAATTTAAACACAGGGCCTGGAGGAAATACTGAACTGTCACAAATTTAAACACAAGGCCTGGAGAAAATACTGAACTGTCACAAATTTAAACACAGGGCCTGGAGGGAAATACTGAACTGTCACAAATTTTAACACAGGGCCTGGAGGAAATACTGAACTATCACATATTTAAACACAGGGGCTGGAGGAAATACTGAACTGTCACAAATTTAAACACAAGGCCTGGAGGAAATACTGAACTGTCACAAATTTAAACACAGGGCCTGGAGGAAATACTGAACTGTCACAAATTTATACACAGGGCCTGGAGGAAATACTGAACTGTCACAAATTTAAACACAAGGCCTGGAGGGAAATACTGAACTGTCACAAATTTAAACACAGGGCCTGGAGGGAATACTGAACTGTCACAAATTTAAACACAGGGCCTGGAGGAAATACTGAACTGTCACCACTTTAAACACAAGGCCTGGAGGAAATACTGAACTGTCACAAATTTAAACACAGGGCCTGGAGGAAATACTGAACTGTCACAAATTTAAACACAAGGCCTGGAGGAAATACTGAACTGTCACAAATTTAAACACAGGGCCTGGAGGAAATACTGAACTGTCACAAATTTAAACACAGGGCCTGGAGGAAATACTGAACTGTCACAAATTTAAACACAAGGCCTGGAGGAAATACTGAACTGTCACAAATTTAAACACAAGGCCTGGAGAAAATACTGAACTGTCACAAATTTAAACACAGGACCTGGAGGAAATACTGAACTGTCACAAATTTAAACACAGGGCCTGGAGGAAATACTGAACTGTCACAAATTTAAACACAAGGCCTGGAGGAAATACTGAACTGTCACAAATTTAAACACAGGGCCTGGAGGGAAATACTGAACTGTCACAAATTTAAACACAGGGCCTGGAGGAAATACTGAACTGTCACAAATTTAAACACAAGGCCTGGAGGAAATACTGAACTGTCACAAATTAAAACACAGGGCCTGGAGGAAATACTGAACTGTCACAAATTTAAACACAAGGCCTGGAGGAAATACTGAACTGTCACCACTTTAAACACAGGGCCTGGAGGAAATACTGAACTGTCACAAATTTAAACACAAGGCCTGGAGGAAATACTGAACTGTCACAAATTTAAACACAGGGCCTGGAGGAAATACTGAACTGTCACAACTTTAAACACAGGGCCTGGAGGAAATACTGAACTGTCACCACTTTAAACACAGGGCCTGGAGGAAATACTGAACTGTCACAACTTTAAACACAGGGCCTGGAGGAAATACTGAACTGTCACAACTTTAAACACAGGGCCTGGAGGAAATACTGAACTGTCACCACTTTAAACACAGGGCCTGGAGGAAATACTGAACTGTCACAACTTTAAACACAGGGCCTGGAGGAAATACTGAACTGTCACCACTTTAAACACAGGGCCTGGAGGAAATACTGAACTGTCACAACTTTAAACACAGGGCCTGGAGGAAATACTGAACTGTCACAACTTTAAACATAGGGCCTGGAGGAAATACTGAACTGTCACAAATTTAAACACAGGGCCTGGAGGAAATACTGAACTGTCACAAATTTAAACACAAGGCCTGGAGGAAATACTGAACTGTCACAACTTTAAACACAGGGCCTGGAGGGAAATACTGAACTGTCACAACTTTAAACATAGGGCCTGGAGGAAATACTGAACTGTTACAAATTTAAACACAGGACCTGGAGGAAATACTGAACAGTCACAAATTTAAACACAGGGCCTGGAGGAAATACTGAACTGTCACAAATTTAAACACAAGGCCTGGAGGAAATACTGAACAGTCACAAATTTAAACACAAGGCCTGGAGGAAATACTGAACTGTCACAAATTTAAACACAAGGCCTGGAGGAAATACTGGTCTGTCACAGCTTTAAACACAGGGCCTGGAGGAAATACTGAACTGTCACAAATTTAAACACAAGGCCTGGAGGAAATACTGACCTGTCACAAATTTAAGCACAGGGCCTGGAGGAAATACTGAACTGTCACAAATTTAAACACAGGGCCTGGAGGAAATACTGAACTGTCACAAATTTAAACACAGGGTCTGGAGTAAATACTGAACTGTCACAAATTTAAACACAGGGCCTGGAGGAATTACTGAACTGTCACAAATTTAAACACAGGGCCTGGAGGAATTACTGAACTGTCACAAATTTAAACACAAGGCCTGGAGGAAATACTGAACTGTCACAAATTTAAGCACAGGGCCTGGAGGAAATACTGAACTGTCACAAATTTAAACACAAGACCTGGAGGAAATACTGAACTGTCACAAATTTAAACACAAGGCCTGGAGGAAATACTGAACTGTCACAAATTTAAACACAAGGCCTGGAGGAAATACTGAACTGTCACAAATTTAAACACAGGGCCTGGAGGAAATACTGAACTGTCACCACTTTAAACACAAGGCCTGGAGGGAAATACTGAACTGTCACCACTTTAAACACAGGGCCTGGGGGAAATACTGAACTGTCACAAATTTAAACACAAGGCCTGGAGGGAAATACTGAACTGTCACAAATTTAAACACAAGGCCTGGAGGAAATACTGAACTGTCACCACTTTAAACACAAGGCCTGGAGGGAAATACTGAACTGTCACCACTTTAAACACAGGGCCTGGAGGAAATACTGAACTGTCACAAATTTAAACACAGGGCCTGGAGGAAATACTGAACTGTCACAAATTTAAACACAGGGCCTGGAGGAAATACTGAACTGTCACAAATTTAAACACAAGGCCTGGAGGAAATACTGAACTGTCACAAATTTAAACACAAGGCCTGGAGAAAATACTGAACTGTCACAAATTTAAACACAGGACCTGGAGGAAATACTGAACTGTCACAAATTTAAACACAGGGCCTGGAGGAAATACTGAACTGTCACAAATTTAAACACAAGGCCTGGAGGAAATACTGAACTGTCACAAATTTAAACACAGGGCCTGGAGGGAAATACTGAACTGTCACAAATTTAAACACAGGGCCTGGAGGAAATACTGAACTGTCACAAATTTAAACACAAGGCCTGGAGGAAATACTGAACTGTCACAAATTAAAACACAGGGCCTGGAGGAAATACTGAACTGTCACAAATTTAAACACAAGGCCTGGAGGAAATACTGAACTGTCACCACTTTAAACACAGGGCCTGGAGGAAATACTGAACTGTCACAAATTTAAACACAAGGCCTGGAGGAAATACTGAACTGTCACAAATTTAAACACAGGGCCTGGAGGAAATACTGAACTGTCACAACTTTAAACACAGGGCCTGGAGGAAATACTGAACTGTCACCACTTTAAACACAGGGCCTGGAGGAAATACTGAACTGTCACAACTTTAAACACAGGGCCTGGAGGAAATACTGAACTGTCACAACTTTAAACACAGGGCCTGGAGGAAATACTGAACTGTCACCACTTTAAACACAGGGCCTGGAGGAAATACTGAACTGTCACAACTTTAAACACAGGGCCTGGAGGAAATACTGAACTGTCACCACTTTAAACACAGGGCCTGGAGGAAATACTGAACTGTCACAACTTTAAACACAGGGCCTGGAGGAAATACTGAACTGTCACAACTTTAAACATAGGGCCTGGAGGAAATACTGAACTGTCACAAATTTAAACACAGGGCCTGGAGGAAATACTGAACTGTCACAAATTTAAACACAAGGCCTGGAGGAAATACTGAACTGTCACAACTTTAAACACAGGGCCTGGAGGGAAATACTGAACTGTCACAACTTTAAACATAGGGCCTGGAGGAAATACTGAACTGTTACAAATTTAAACACAGGACCTGGAGGAAATACTGAACAGTCACAAATTTAAACACAGGGCCTGGAGGAAATACTGAACTGTCACAAATTTAAACACAAGGCCTGGAGGAAATACTGAACAGTCACAAATTTAAACACAAGGCCTGGAGGAAATACTGAACTGTCACAAATTTAAACACAAGGCCTGGAGGAAATACTGGTCTGTCACAGCTTTAAACACAGGGCCTGGAGGAAATACTGAACTGTCACAAATTTAAACACAAGGCCTGGAGGAAATGCTGACCTGTCACAAATTTAAGCACAGGGCCTGGAGGAAATACTGAACTGTCACAAATTTAAACACTGGGCCTGGAGGAAATACTGAACTGTCACAAATTTAAACACAGGGTCTGGAGTAAATACTGAACTGTCACAAATTTAAACACCGGCCCTGGAGGAATTACTGAACTGTCACAAATTTAAACACAAGGCCTGGAGGAAATACTGAACTGTCACAAATTTAAGCACAGGGCCTGGAGGAAATACTGAACTGTCACAAATTTAAACACAAGACCTGGAGGAAATACTGAACTGTCACAAATTTAAACACAAGGCCTGGAGGAAATACTGAACTGTCACAAATTTAAACACAGGGCCTGGAGGAAATACTGAACTGTCACCACTTTAAACACAAGGCCTGGAGGGAAATACTGAACTGTCACCACTTTAAACACAGGGCCTGGGGGAAATACTGAACTGTCACAAATTTAAACACAAGGCCTGGAGGGAAATACTGAACTGTCACAAATTTAAACACAAGGCCTGGAGGAAATACTGAACTGTCACCACTTTAAACACAAGGCCTGGAGGGAAATACTGAACTGTCACCACTTTAAACACAAGGCCTGGAGGAAATACTGAACTGTCACAAATTTAAACACAGGGCCTGGAGGAAATACTGAACTGTCACAAATTTAAACACAAGGCCTGGAGGAAATACTGAACTGTCACCACTTTAAACACAAGGCCTGGAGGAAATACTGAACTGTCACAAATTTAAACACAGCGCCTGGAGTAAATACTGAACTGTCACAAATTTAAACACAAGGCCTGGAGGAAATACTGAACTGTCACAAATTTAAACACAGGGCCTGGAGGAAATACTGAACTGTCACCACTTTAAACACAGGGCCTGGAGGAAATACTGAACTGTCACAACTTTAAACACAGGGCCTGGAGGAAATACTGAACAGTCACAATTTTAAACACAAGGCCTGGAGGAACTACTGAACTGTCACAAATTTAAACACAGGGTCTTCAGGAAATACTGAACTGTCACAACTTTAAACATAGGGCCTGGAGGAAATACTGAACTGTCACAACTTTAAACACAGGGCCTGGAGGGAATACTGAACAGTCACAAATTTAAACACAAGGCCTGGAGGAAATACTGAACTGTCACAAATTTAAACACAGGACCTGGAGGAAATACTGAACAGTCACAAATTTAAACACAGGGCCTGGAGGAAATACTGAACTGTGACAAATTTAAACACAAGGCCTGGAGGAAATACTGAACTGTCACAAATTTAAACACAAGGCCTGGAGGAAATACTGAATTGTCACAAATTTAAACACAAGGCCTGGAGGAAATACTGGTCTGTCACAGCTTTAAACACAGGGCCTGGAGGAAATACTGAACTGTCACAAATTTAAACACAAGGCCTGGAGGAAATACTGACCTGTCACAAATTTAAGCACAATGCCTGGAGGAAATACTGAACTGTCACAAATTTAAACACAAGGCCTGGAGGGAATACTGAACTGTCACAAATTTAAACACAGGGCCTGGAGGAAATACTGAACTGTCACAAATTTAAACACAGGGGCTGGAGGAAATACTGAACTGTCACAAATTTAAACACAAGGCCTGGAGGAAATACTGAACTGTCACAAATTTAAACACAGGGCCTGGAGGAAATACTGAACTGTCACAAATTTAAACACAAGGCCTGGAGGAAATACTGAACTGTCACCACTTTAAACACAGGGCCTGGAGGAAATACTGAACTGTCACAAATTTAAACACAAGGCCTGGAGGAAATACTGAACTGTCACAAATTTAAACACAGGGCCTGGAGGAAATACTGAACTGTCACAACTTTAAACACAGGGCCTGGAGGAAATACTGAACTGTCACCACTTTAAACACAGGGCCTGGAGGAAATACTGAACTGTCACAACTTTAAACACAGGGCCTGGAGGAAATACTGAACTGTCACAACTTTAAACACAGGGCCTGGAGGAAATACTGAACTGTCACCACTTTAAACACAGGGCCTGGAGGAAATACTGAACTGTCACAACTTTAAACACAGGGCCTGGAGGAAATACTGAACTGTCACCACTTTAAACACAGGGCCTGGAGGAAATACTGAACTGTCACAACTTTAAACACAGGGCCTGGAGGAAATACTGAACTGTCACAACTTTAAACATAGGGCCTGGAGGAAATACTGAACTGTCACAAATTTAAACACAGGGCCTGGAGGAAATACTGAACTGTCACAAATTTAAACACAAGGCCTGGAGGAAATACTGAACTGTCACAACTTTAAACACAGGGCCTGGAGGGAAATACTGAACTGTCACAACTTTAAACATAGGGCCTGGAGGAAATACTGAACTGTTACAAATTTAAACACAGGACCTGGAGGAAATACTGAACTGTCACAAATTTAAACACAAGGCCTGGAGGAAATACTGAACTGTCACAAATTTAAACACAAGGCCTGGAGGAAATACTGAACTGTCACAAATTTAAACACAAGGCCTGGAGGAAATACTGGTCTGTCACAGCTTTAAACACAGGGCCTGGAGGAAATACTGAACTGTCACAAATTTAAACACAAGGCCTGGAGGAAATACTGACCTGTCACAAATTTAAGCACAGGGCCTGGAGGAAATACTGAACTGTCACAAATTTAAACACAGGGCCTGGAGGAAATACTGAACTGTCACAAATTTAAACACAGGGTCTGGAGTAAATACTGAACTGTCACAAATTTAAACACAAGGCCTGGAGGAAATACTGAACTGTCACAAATTTAAACACAGGGACTGGAGGAAATACTGAACTGTCACAAATTTAAACACAAGGCCTGGAGGAAATACTGAACTGTCACAAATTTAAACACAGGGCCTGGAGGAAATACTGAACTGTCACCACTTTAAACACAAGGCCTGGAGGGAAATACTGAACTGTCACCACTTTAAACACAGGGCCTGGGGGAAATACTGAACTGTCACAAATTTAAACACAAGGCCTGGAGGGAAATACTGAACTGTCACAAATTTAAACACAAGGCCTGGAGGAAATACTGAACTGTCACACATTTAAACACAAGGCCAGGAGGAAATACTGAACTGTCACCACTTTAAACACAAGGCCTGGAGGGAAATACTGAACTGTCACCACTTTAAACACAAGGCCTGGAGGAAATACTGAACTGTCACAAATTTAAACACAGGGCCTGGAGGAAATACTGAACTCTCACAAATTTAAACACAAGGCCTGGAGGGAAATACTGAACTGTCACCACTTTAAACACAAGGCCTGGAGGAAATACTGAACTGTCACAAATTTAAACACAGGGCCTGGAGTAAATACTGAACTGTCTCAAATTTAAACACAAGGCCTGGAGGAAATACTGAACTGTCACAAATTTAAACACAGGGCCTGGAGGAAATACTGAACTGTCACCACTTTAAACACTGGGCCTGGAGGAAATACTGAACTGTCACAACTTTAAACACAGGGCCTGGAGGAAATACTGAACTGTCACAACTTTAAACACAGGGCCTGGAGGAAATACTGAACAGTCACAATTTTAAACACAAGGCCTGGAGGAACTACTGAACTGTCACAAATTTAAACACAGGGTCTTCAGGAAATACTGAACTGTCACAACTTTAAACATAGGGCCTGGAGGAAATACTGAACTGTCACAACTTTAAACACAGGGCCTGGAGGGAAATACTGAACTGTCACAACTTTAAACATAGGGCCTGGAGGAAATACTGAACTGTTACAAATTTAAACACAGGACCTGGAGGAAATACTGAACAGTCACAAATTTAA
Source organism: Heterodontus francisci (assembly GCF_036365525.1). NCBI lineage: Eukaryota > Metazoa > Chordata > Chondrichthyes > Heterodontiformes > Heterodontidae > Heterodontus > Heterodontus francisci. Next base: position 1,275,549 of record NW_027141639.1, on the reverse strand, counting down.
ACACAGGGCCTGGAGGAAATACTGAACTGTGACAAATTTAAACACAAGGCCTGGAGGAAATACTGAACTGTCACAAATTTAAACACAAGGCCTGGAGGGAATACTGAACTGTCACAAATTTAAACACAAGGCCTGGAGGAAATACTGGTCTGTCACAGCTTTAAACACAAGGCCTGGAGGAAATACTGAACTGTCACAAATTTAAACACAAGGCCTGGAGGGAATACTGAACGGTCACAAATTTAAACACAAGGCCTGGAGGAAATACTGAACTGTCACAAATTTAAACACAAGGCCTGGAGGAAATACTGAACTGTCACAAATTTAAACACAAGGCCTGGAGGAAATACTGAACTGTCACAAATTTAAACACAAGGCCTGGAGGAAATACTGAACGGTCACAAATTTAAACACAAGGCCTGGAGGAAATCCTGAACTGTCACAAATTTAAACACAAGGCCTGGAGGAAATACTGAACGGTCACAAATTTAAACACAAGGCCTGGAGGAACTACTGAACGGTCACAAATTTAAACACAAGGCCTGGAGGGAATACTGAACTGTCACAAATTTAAACACAGGGCCTGGAGGAAATACTGAACTGTTACAAATTTAAACACAAGGCCTGGAGGAAATACTGAACTGTCACAAATTTAAACACAAGGCCTGGAGGGAATACTGAACTGTCACAAATTTAAACACAAGGCCTGGAGGAAATACTGAACTGTCACAAATTTAAACACAAGGCCTGGAGGAAATGCTGAACTGTCACAAATTTAAACACAAGGCCTGGAGGGAATACTGAACTGTCACAAATTTAAACACAAGGCCTGGAGGAAATACTGAACTGTCACAAATTTAAACACAAGGCCTGGAGGAAATACTGAACGGTCACAAATTTAAACACAAGGCCTGGAGGAAATACTGAACTGTCACAAATTTAAACACAAGGCCTGGAGGGAATACTGAACTGTCACAAATTTAAACACAAGGCCTGGAGGAAATACTGAACTGTCAGAAATTTAAACACAAGGCCTGGAGGAAATACTGAACGGTCACAAATTTAAACACAAGGCCTGGAGGAAATCCTGAACTGTCACAAATTTAAACACAAGGCCTGGAGGAAATACTGAACGGTCACAAATTTAAACACAAGGCCTGGAGGAACTACTGAACGGTCACAAATTTAAACACAAGGCCTGGAGGGAATACTGAACTGTCACAAATTTAAACACAGGGCCTGGAGGAACTACTGAATGGTCACAAATTTAAACACAAGGCCTGGAGGGAATACTGAACTGTTACAAATTTAAACAGAGGGCCTGGAGGAAATACTGAACTGTTACAAATTTAAACACAGGGTCTGGAGTAAATACTGAACTGTCACAAATTTAAACACAAGGCCTGGAGGAAATACTGAACTGTCACAAATTTAAACACAGGGCCTGGCGGAAATACTGAACAGTCACAAATTTAAACACATGGCCTGGAGGAACTACTGAACGGTCACAAATTTAAACACAGGGCCTGGAGGAAATACTGAACTGTCACAAATTTAAACACAAGGCCTGGAGGAAATACTGAACAGTCACAAATTTAAACACAAGGCCTGGAGGAAATACTGAACTGTCAAAAATTTAAACACAGGGTCTGGAGTAAATACTGAACTGTCACAAATTTAAACACAGGGCCTGGAGGAAATACTGAACTGTCACAAATTTAAACACAGGGGCTGGAGGAAATACTGAACTGTCACAAATTTAAACACAAGGCCTGGAGGAAATACTGAACTGTCACAAATTTAAACACAATGCCTGGAGGAAATACTGAACTGTCACAAATTTAAACACAGGGCCTGGAGGAAATACTGAACTGTCACAAATTTAAACACAAGGCCTGGAGTAAATACTGAACTGTCACAAATTTAAACACAAGGCCTGGAGGAAATACTGAACTGTCACAAATTTAAACACAAGGCCTGGAGGAAATACTGAACTGTCACAAATTTAAACACAAGGCCTGGAGGAATTACTGAACTGTCACAAATTTAAACACAGGGCCTGGAGGAAATACTGAACTGTCACAAATTTAAACACAGGGCCTGGAGGAAATACTGAACTGTCACAAATTTAAACACAAGACCTGGAGGAAATACTGAACTGTCACAAATTTAAACACAGTGCCTGGAGGAAATACTGAACTGTCACAAATTTAAACACAGGGTCTGGAGGAAATACTGAACTGTCACAAATTTAAACACAAGACCTGGAGGAAATACTGAACTGTCACAAATTTAAACACAGGGCCTGGAGGAAATACTGAACTGTCACAAATTTAAACACAGGGTCTGGAGGAAATACTGAACTGTCACAAATTTAAACACAAGACCTGGAGAAAATACTGAACTGTCACAAATTTAAACACAGGGCCTGGAGGAAATACTGAACTGTCACAAATTTAAACACAGGGTCTGGAGGAAATACTGAACTGTCACAAATTTAAACACAAGGCCTGGAGGAAATACTGAACTGTTACAAATTTAAACACAGGACCTGGAGGAAATACTGAACTGTCACAAATTTAAACACAAGGCCTGGAGGAAATACAGAACTCTCACAAATTTAAACACAGGGCCTGGAGGAAATACTGAACTGTCACAAATTAAAACACAGGGGCTGGAGGAAAGACTGAACTGTCACAACTTTAAACACAAGGCCTGGAGGAAATACTGAACTGTCACAAATTTAAACACAGGGCCTGGAGGAAATACTGAACTGTCACAAATTTAAACACAAGGCCTGGAGGAAAGACTGAACTGTCACAAATTTAAACACAAGGCCTGGAGGAAATACTGAACTGTTACAAATTTAAACACAAGGCCTGGAGGAAATACTGAACTGTCACAAATTTAAACACAAGGCCTGGAGGAAATACTGAACTCTCACAAATTTAAACACAGGGCCTGGAGGAAATACTGAACTGTCACAAATTTAAACACAGGGGCTGGAGGAAAGACTGAACTGTCACAACTTTAAACACAAGGCCTGGAGGAAATACTGAACTGTTACAAATTTAAACACAAGGCCTGGAGGAAATACTGAACTGTTACAAATTTAAACACAAGGCCTGGAGGAAAGACTGAACTGTCACAAATTTAAACACTGGGCCTGGAGGAAATACTGAACTGTTACAAATTTAAACACAGGGCCTGGAGGAAAAACTGAACTGTCACAAATTTAAACACAAGGCCTGGAGGAAATACTGAACTCTCACAAATTTAAAGACAGGGCCTGGAGGAAATACTGAACTGTCACAAATTTAAACACAAGGCCTGGAGGAAATACTGAACTGTTACAAATTTAAACACAAGGCCTGGAGGAAATACTGAACTCTCACAAATTTAAACACAGGGCCTGGAGGAAATACTGAACTGTCACAAATTTAAACACAAGGCCTGGAGGAAATACTGAACTGTCACAAATTTAAACACAGGGCCTGGAGGAAAGACTGAACTGTCACAACTTTAAACACAAGGCCTGGAGGAAATACTGAAATGTCACAAATTTAAACACAAGGCCTGGAGGAAATACTGAACTGTCACAAATTTAAACACAGGGCCTGGAGGAAATACTGAACTGTCACAAGTTTAAACACAGGGCCTGGAGGAAAGACTGAACTGTCACAAATTTAAACACAAGGCCTGGAGGAAATACTGAACTGTCACAACTTTAAACACAAGGCCTGGAGGAAATACTGAACTGTTACAAATTTAAACACAATGTCTGGAGGAAATACTGAACTGTCACAACTTTAAACACAAGGCCTGGAGGAAATACTGAACTGTTACAAATTTAAACACAAGGCCTGGAGGAAATACTGAACTGTTACAAATTTAAACACAAGGCCTGGAGGAAATACTGAACTGTCACAAATTTAAACACAAGGCCTGGAGGAAATACTGAACTGTCACAAATTTAAACACAAGGCCTGGAGGAAATACTGAACTGTCACAAATTTAAACACAGGGCCTGGAGGAAAAACTGAACTGTCTCAAATTTAAACACAAGGCCTGGAGGAAATACTGAACTCTCACAAATTTAAAGACAGGGCCTGGAGGAAATACTGAACTGTCACAAATTTAAACACAAGGCCTGGAGGAAATACTGAACTGTCACAAATTTAAACACAAGGCCTGGAGGAAATACTGAACTGTCACAAATTTAAACACAGGGCCTGGAGGAAAAACTGAACTGTCTCAAATTTAAACACAAGGCCTGGAGGAAATACTGAACTCTCACAAATTTAAAGACAGGGCCTGGAGGAAATACTGAACTGTTACAAATTTAAACACAAGGCCTGGAGGAAATACTGAACTGTCACAAATTTAAACACAAGGCCTGGAGGAAATACTGAACTCTCACAAATTTAAACACAAGGCCTGGAGGAAATACTGAACTGTCACAAATTTAAACACAAGTACTGGAGGAAATACTGAACTCTCACAAATTTAAACACAAGGCCTGGAGGAAATACTGAACTGTCACAAATTTAAACACAAGGCCTGGAGGAAATACTGAACTCTCACAAATTTAAACACAAGGCCTGGAGGAAATACTGAACTGTCACAAATTTAAACACAAGGCCTGGAGGAAATACTGAACTGTTACAAATTTAAACACAGGGCCTGGAGGAAAAACTGAACTGTCTCAAATTTAAACACAAGGCCTGGAGGAAATACTGATCTCTCACAAATTTAAAGACAGGGCCTGGAGGAAATACTGAACTGTTACAAATTTAAACACAGGGCCTGGAGGAAATACTGAACTGTCACAAATTTAAACACAAGGCCTGGAGGAAATACTGAACTGTCACAAATTTAAACACAGGTGCTGGAGGAAAGACTGAACTGTCACAAATTTAAACACAAGGCCTGGAGGAAATACTGAACTGTCACAACTTTAAACACAAGGCCTGGAGGAAATACTGAACTGTCACAAATTTAAACACAAGGCCTGGAGGAAATACTGAACTCTCACAAATTTAAACACAAGGCCTGGAGGAAATACTGAACTGTCACAAATTTAAACACAAGGCCTGGAGGAAATACTGAACTGTTACAAATTTAAACACAGGGCCTGGAGGAAAAACTGAACTGTCTCAAATTTAAACACAAGGCCTGGAGGAAATACTGAACTGTCACAAATTTAAAGACAGGGCCTGGAGGAAATACTGAACTGTTACAAATTTAAACACAGGGCCTGGAGGAAATACTGAACTGTCACAAATTTAAACACAAGGCCTGGAGGAAATACTGAACTGTCACAAATTTAAACACAGGGGCTGGAGGAAAGACTGAACTGTCACAAATTTAAACACAAGGCCTGGAGGAAATACTGAACTGTCACAAATTTAAACACAAGGCCTGGAGGAAATACTGAACTGTCACAAATTTAAACACAGGGGCTGGAGGAAAGACTGAACTGTCACAAATTTAAACACAGGGCCTGGAGGAAAGACTGAACTGTCACAACTTTAAACACAAGGCCTGGAGGAAATACTGAAATGTCACAAATTTAAACACAAGGCCTGGAGGAAAGACTGAACTGTCACAACTTTAAACACAAGGCCTGGAGGAAATACTGAACTGTCACAACTTTAAACACAAGGCCTGGAGGAAATACTGAACTGTCACAAATTTAAACACAGGGCCTGGAGGAAAGACTGAACTGTCACAACTTTAAACACAGGGCCTGGGGGAAATACCGAGCTGTCACAAATATAAAGACAGGTCCTGGGGAAAACACTGAACTGTCACTACTTTAAAGTCAGGGCCTGGGGGAAATACTGAGCTGTCAAAATTGAAAACACAGGGCCTGGAAGATATACTGAGCTGTCACAGCAATAAAGACAGGTCTTGGGGGAAACACTGAACTGTCACAACTTTAAACACAGGTCCTGGAGGAAATACTGAGCTTTCACAGCAATAAAGACAGGTCTTGGGGGAAACACTGAACTGTCACAACTTTAAACACAGGTACTGGGGGAAATACTGAGCTCTCACAACTTCAAAGACAGGTCCTGGAGGAAATACTGAACTGTTACAAATTTAAACACAGGGCCTGGAGGAAATACTGAACTGTCACAAATTTAAACACAAGGCCTGGAGGAAATACTGAACTGTTACAAATTTAAACACAGGGCCTGGAGGAAATACTGAACTGTCACAAATTTAAACACAAGGCCTGGAGGAAATACTAAACTGTCACAAATTTAAACACAAGGCCTGGAGGGAATACTGAACTGTCACAAATTTAAACACAAGGCCTGGAGGAAATACTGGACTGTCACAAATTTAAACACAAGGCCTGGAGGAAATACTGGACTGTCACAAATTTAAACACAAGGCCTGGGGGAAATACTGAACTGTCACAAATTTAAACACAAGGCCTGGGGGAAATACTGAACTGTCACAAATTTAAACACAAGGCCTGGGGGAAATACTGAACTGTCACAAATTTAAACACAGGGCCTGGAGGAAATACTGAACTGTCACAAATTTAAACACAGGTCCTGGAGGAAATACTGAACTGTTACAAATTTAAACACAGGGCCTGGAGGAAATACTGAACGGTCACAAATTTAAACACAGGGACTGGAGGAAATACTGAACTGTTACAAATTTAAACACAGGTCCTGGAGGAAATACTGAACTGTCACAAATTTAAACACAGGTCCTGGAGGAAAATCTGAACTGTCACAAATTTAAACACAAGGCCTGGAGGAAATACTGAACGGTCACAAATTTAAACACAGGTCCTGGAGGAAATACTGAACTGTTACAAATTTAAACACAGGTCCTGGAGCAAATACTGAACTGTCACAAATTTAAACACAGGTCCTGGAGGAAATACTGAACTGTTACAAATTTAAACACAAGGCCTGGAGTAAATACTGAACTGTCACAAATTTAAACACAGGTCCTGGAGGAAATACTGAACTGTCACAAATTTAAACACAGGGCTTGGAGGAAATACTGAACTGTCACAAATTTAAACACAGGGCCTGGAGGAAATACTGAACTGTCACAAATTTAAACACAAGGCCTGGAGGAAATACTGAACTGTCACAAATTTAAACACAGGGCCTGGAGGAAATACTGAACTGTCACAAATTTAAACACAAGGCCTGGAGGAAATACTGAACTGTTACAAATTTAAACACAGGGCCTGGAGGAAATACTGAACTGTCACAAATTTAAACACAGGGCCCGGAGGAAATACTGAACTGTTACAAATTTAAACACAGGGCCTGGAGGAAATACTGAACTGTCACAAATTTAAACACAAGGCCTGGAGGAAATACTGAACTGTTACAAATTTAAACACAAGGCCTGGAGGAAATACTGAACTGTCACAAATTTAAACACAGGGCCTGGAGGAAATACTGTACTGTCACAAATTTAAACACAAGGCCTGGAGGAAATACTGAACTGTCACAAATTTAAACACAGGGCCTGGAGGAAATACTGAACTGTCACAAATTTAAACACAAGGCCTGGAGGAAATACTGAACTGTCACAAATTTAAACACAAGGCCTGGAGGAAATACTGAACTGTCACAAATTTAAACACAAGGCCTGGAGGAAATACTGAACTGTTACAAATTTAAACACAGGGCCTGGAGGAAATACTGAACTGTCACTAATTTAAACACAGGGCCTGGAGGAAATACTGAACTGTCACAAATTTAAACACAAGGCCTGGAGGAAATACTGAACTGTCACAAATTTAAACACAGGGCCTGGAGGAAATACTGAACTGTCACAAATTTAAACACAAGGCCTGGAGGAAATACTGAACAGTTACAAATTTAAACACAGGGCCTGGAGGAAATACTGAACTGTCACAAATTTAAACACAGAGCCCGGAGGAAATACTGAACTGTTACAAATTTAAACACAGGGCCTGGAGGAAATACTGAACTGTCACAAATTTAAACACAAGGCCTGGAGGAAATACTGAACTGTTACAAATTTAAACACAAGGCCTGGAGGAAATACTGAACTGTCACAAATTTAAACACAGGGCCTGGAGGAAATACTGTACTGTCACAAATTTAAACACAAGGCCTGGAGGAAATACTGAACTGTCACAAATTTAAACACAAGGCCTGGAGGAAATACTGAACTGTCACAAATTTAAACACAAGGCCTGGAGGAAATACTGAACGCTCACAAATTTAAACACAAGGCCTGGAGGAAATACTGAACTGTCACAAATTTAAACACAGGGCCCGGAGGAAATACTGAACTGTTACAAATTTAAACACAGGGTCTGGAGGAAATACTGAACTGTCACAAATTTAAACACAAGGTCTGGAGGAAATACTGAACTGTCACAAATTTAAACACAGGGTCTGGAGGAAATACTGAACTGTCACAAATTTAAACACAAGGCCTGGAGGAAATACTGAACTGTCACAAATTTAAACACAGGGTCTGGAGGAAATACTGAACTGTCACAAATTTAAACACAAGGCCTGGAGGAAATACTGAACTGTCACAAATTTAAACACAGGGCCTGGAGGAAATACTGAACTGTCACAAATTTAAACACAAGGCCTGGAGGAAATACTGAACTGTCACAAATTTAAACACAAGGCCTGGAGGAAATACTGAACTGTCACAAATTTAAACACAAGGCCTGGAGGAAATACTGAACTGTCACAAATTTAAACACAAGGCCTGGAGGAAATACTGAACTGTCACAAATTTAAACACAAGGCCTGGAGGAAATACTGAACTGTCACAAATTTAAACACAAGGCCTGGAGGAAATACTGAACTGTCACAAATTTAAACACAAGGCCTGGAGGAAATACTGAACTGTCACAAATTTAAACACAAGGTCTGGAGGAAATACTGAACTGTCACAAATTTAAACACAGTGCCTGGAGGAAATACTGAACTGTCACAAATTTAAACACAAGGCCTGGAGGAAATACTGAACTGTCACAAATTTAAACACAAGGCCTGGAGGAAATACTGAACTGTCACAAATTTAAACACAGGGCCTGGAGGAAATACTGAACTGTCACAAATTTAAACACAGGGTCTGGAGGAAATACTGAACTGTCACAAATTTAAACACAAGGCCTGGAGGAAATACTGAACTGTCACAAATTTAAACACAGGGTCTGGAGGAAATACTGAACTGTCACAAATTTAAACACAAGGCCTGGAGGAAATACTGAACTGTCACAAATTTAAACACAGGGCCTGGAGGAAATACTGAACTGTCACAAATTTAAACACAAGGCCTGGAGGAAATACTGAACTGTCACAAATTTAAACACAAGGCCTGGAGGAAATACTGAACTGTCACAAATTTAAACACAAGGCCTGGAGGAAATACTGAACTGTCACAAATTTAAACACAAGGCCTGGAGGAAATACTGAACTGTCACAAATTTAAACACAAGGCCCGGAGGAAATACTGAACTGTTACAAATTTAAACACAGGGCCTGGAGGAAATACTGAACTGTCACAAATTTAAACACAGGGCCTGGAGGAAATACTGTACTGTCACAAATTTAAACACAAGGCCTGGAGGAAATACTGAACTGTCACAAATTTAAACACAGGGCCTGGAGGAAATACTGAACTGTCACAAATTTAAACACAAGGCCTGGAGGAAATACTGAACTGTCACAAATTTAAACACAAGGCCTGGAGGAAATACTGAACTGTCACAAATTTAAACACAAGGCCTGGAGGAAATACTGAACTGTTACAAATTTAAACACAGGGTCTGGAGGAAATACTGAACTGTCTCAAATTTAAACACAAGGCCTGGAGGAAATACTGAACTGTCACAAATTTAAACACAAGGCCTGGAGGAAATACTGAACTGTCACAAATTTAAACACAAGGCCTGGAGGAAATACTGAACTGTCACAAATTTAAACACAAGGCGTGGAGGAAATACTGAACTGTCACAAATTTAAACACAGGGCCTGGAGGAAATACTGAACTGTCACAAATTTAAACACAAGGCCTGGAGGAAATACTGAACTGTCACAAATTTAAACACAGGGCCTGGAGGAAATGCTGAACTGTCACAAATTTAAACACAAGGCCTGGAGGAAATACTGAACTGTCACAAATTTAAACACTAGGCCTGGAGGAAATACTGAACTGTCACAAATTTAAACACAAGGTCTGGAGGAAATACTGAACTGTCACAAATTTAAACACAGGGCCTGGAGGAAATACTGAACTGTCACAACTTTAAACACAAGGCCTGGAGGAAATACTGAACTGTCACAAATTTAAACACTAGGCCTGGAGGAAATACTGAACTGTCACAAAATTAAACACAAGGCCTGGAGGAAATACTGAACTGTCACAAATTTAAACACAAGGCCTGGAGGAAATACTGAACTCTCACAAATTTAAACACAAGGTCTGGAGGAAATACTGAACTCTCACAAATTTAAACACAAGGCCTGGAGGAAATACTGAACTGTCACAAATTTAAACACAGGGCCTGGAGGAAATACTGAACTGTCACAAATTTAAACACAAGGCCTGGAGGAAATACTGAACTGTCACAAATTTAAACACAAGGCCTGGAGGAAATACTGAACTGTCACAAATTTAAACACAAGGCCTGGAGGAAATACTGAACTGTCACAAATTTAAACACAAGGCCTGGAGGAAATACTGAACTGTCACAAATTTAAACACAAGGCCTGGAGGAAATACTGAACTGTCATAAATTTAAACACAATGCCTGGAGGAAATACTGAACTGTCACAAATTTAAACACAAGGCCTGGAGGAAATACTGAACTGTCACAAATTTAAACACAAGGCCTGGAGGAAATACTGAACTGTCACAAATTTAAACACAAGGCCTGGAGGAAATACTGAACTGTCATAAATTTAAACACAAGGCCTGGAGGAAATATTGAACTGTCACAAATTTAAACACAAGGCCTGGAGGAAATACTGAACTCTCACAAATTTAAACACAAGGTCTGGAGGAAATACTGAACTGTCACAAATTTAAACACTAGGCCTGGAGGAAATACTGAACTGTCACAAATTTAAACACAGGGTCTGGAGGAAAGACTGAACTGTCACAAATTTAAACACAAGGCCTGGAGGAAATACTGAACTGTCACAAATTTAAACACAAGGCCTGGAGGAAATACTGAACTGTCACAACCTTAAACACAAGGCCTGGAGGAAATACTGAACTGTCACAAATTTAAACACAAGGCCTGGAGGAAATACTGAACTGTCACAAATTTAAACACAGGGACTGCAGGAAATACTGAACTGTCACAAATTTAAACACAAGGCCTGGAGGAAATACTGAACTGTCACAAATTTAAACACAGGGACTGGAGGAAATACTGAACTGTCACAAATTTAAACACAGGGACTGGAGGAAATACTGAACTGTCACAAATTTAAACACAAGGCCTGGAGGAAATAATGAACTGTCACAAATTTAAACACAAGGCCTGGAGGAAATACTGAACTGTCACAAATTTAAACACAAGGCCTGGAGGAAATACTGAACTGTCACAAATTTAAACACAAGGCCTGGAGGAAATACTGAACTGTCACAAATTTAAACACAAGGCCTGGAGGAAATACTGAACTGTCATAAATTTAAACACAAGGCCTGGAGGAAATACTGAACTGTCACAAATTTAAACACAAGGCCTGGAGGAAATACTGAACTGTCACAAATTTAAACACAAGGCCTGGAGGAAATACTGAACTGTCACAAATTTAAACACAAGGCCTGGAGGAAATACTGAACTGTCATAAATTTAAACACAAGGCCTGGAGGAAATACTGAACTGTCACAAATTTAAACACAGGGCCTGGAGGAAATACTGAACTGTCACAAATTTAAACACAAGGCCTGGAGGAAATACTGATCTGTCACAAATTTAAACACAAGGCCTGGAGGAAATACTGAACTGTCACAAATTTAAACACAAGGCCTGGAGGAAATACTGAACTCTCACAAATTTAAACACAAGGTCTGGAGGAAATACTGAACTGTCACAAATTTAAACACTAGGCCTGGAGGAAATACTGAACTGTCACAAATTTAAACACAGGGTCTGGAGGAAATACTGAACTGTCACAAATTTAAACACAAGGCCTGGAGGAAATACTGAACTGTCACAACTTTAAACACAAGGCTTGGAGGAAATACTGAACTGTCACAAATTTAAACACAGGGCCTGGAGGAAATACTGAACTGTCACAAATTTAAACACAAGGCCTGGAGGAAATACTGAACTGTCACAAATTTAAACACAGGGACTGGAGGAAATACTGAACTGTCACAAATTTAAACACAAGGCCTGGAGGAAATACTGAACTGTCACAAATTTAAACACAGGGCCTGGAGGAAATACTGAACTGTTACAAATTTAAACACAGGGCCTGGAGGAAATACTGAACTGTCACAACTTTAAACACAATGCCTGGAGGAAATACTGAACTGTCACAAATTTAAACACAAGGCCTGGAGGAAATACTGAACTGTCACAAATTTAAACACAGAGCCTGGAGAAAATACTGAACTGTCACAAATTTAAACACAAGGCCTGGAGGAAATACTGAACTGTCACAAATTTAAACACAGGGCCTGGAGGAAATACTGAACTGTCACAAATTTAAACACAAGGCCTGGAGGAAATACTGAACTGTCACAAATTTAAACACAAGGCCTGGAGGGAAATACTGAACTGTCACAAATTTAAACACAAGGCCTGGAGGAAATACTGAACTGTCACAAATTTAAACACAGGGCCTGGAGGAAATACAGAATTGTCACAAATTTAAACACAAGGCCTGGAGGAAATACTGAACTGTCACAAATTTAAACACAGGGCCTGGGGGAAATACTGAACTGTCACAAATTTAAACACAGGGCCTGGAGGAAATACAGAACTGTCACAAATTTAAACACAAGGCCTGGAGGAAATACTGAACTGTCACAAATTTAAACACAGGGCCTGGAGGAAATACTGAACTGTCACAAATATAAACACAGGGGCTGGAGGAAATACTGAACTGTCACAAATTTAAACACAAGGCCTGGAGGAAATACTGAACTGTCACAAATTTAAACACAGGGCCTGGAGGAAATACTGAACTGTCACAAATTTAAACACAGGGGCTGGAGGAAATACTGAACTGTCACAAATTTAAACACAGGGCCTGGAGGAAATACAGAACTGTCACAAATTTAAACACAAGTCCTGGAGGAAATACTGAACTGCCACAAATTTAAACACAAGGCCTGGAGGAAATACAGAACTGTCACAAATTTAAACACAAGGCCTGGAGTAAATACTGAACTGTCACAACTTTAAACACAGGGCCTGGAGGAAATACTGAACTGTCACAAATTTAAACACAAGGCCTGGAGTAAATACTGACCTGCACAACTTTAAACACAGGGCCTGGATAAAATACTGAGCTGTCACAAATTTAAACACAAGGCCTGGAGTAAATACTGAACTGTCACAACTTTAAACACAGGGCCTGGATAAAATACTGAACTGTCACAAATTTAAACACTAGGCCTGGAGGAAAGACTGAACTGTCACAACGTTAAACACAGGGCCTGGAGTAAATACAGAACTGTCACAAATTTAAACACTAGGCCTGGAGGAAATACTGAACTGTCACAAATTTAAACACAGGGCCTGGAGGAAATACTGAACTGTTACAAATTTAAACACAGGGCCTGGAGGAAATACTGAACTGTCACAAATTTAAACACAGGGCCTGGAGGAAATACTGAACTGTCACAAATTTAAACACAGAGCCTGGAGGAAATACTGAACTGTCACAAATTTAAACACAAGGCCTGGAGGAAATACTGAACTGTCACAAATTTAAACACAAGGCCTGGAGGAAATACTGAACTGTCACAAATTTAAACACATGGCCTGGAGGAAATACTGTACTGTCACAAATTTAAACACAAGGCCTGGAGGAAATACTGAACTGTCACAAATTTAAACACAGGGCCTGGAGGAAATACTGAACTGTCACAAATTTAAACACTAGGCCTGGAGGAAATACTGAACTGTCACAAATTTAAACACAGGGACTGGAGGAAATACTGAACTGTCACAAATTTAAACACAGGGACTGGAGGAAATACTGAACTGTCACAAATTTAAACACAGGGCCTGGAGGAAATACTGAACTGTCACAAATTTAAACACAGGGCCTGGAGGAAATACTGAACTGTCACAAATTTAAACACTAGGCCTGGAGGAAATACTGAACTGTCACAAATTTAAACACAGGGACTGGAGGAAATACTGAACTGTCACAAATTTAAACACAGGGCCTGGAGGAAATACTGAACTGTCACAAATTTAAACACAAGGCCTGGAGGAAATACTGAACTGTTACAAATTTAAACACAGGGCCTGGGGGAAATACAGAATTGTCACAAATTTAAACACAAGGCCTGGAGGAAATACTGTACTGTCACAAATTTAAACACAGGGCCTGGGGGAAATACTGAACTGTCACAAATTTAAACACAAGGCCTGGAGGAAATACTGTACTGTCACAAATTTAAACACAGGGCCTGGAGTAAATACTGAACTGTCACAAATTTAAACACAAGGCCTGGAGGAAATACTGAACTGTTACAAATTTAAACACAAGGCCTGGAGGAAATACTGAACTGTTACAAATTTAAACACAGGGCCTGGAGGAAATACTGACCTGTCACAAATTTAAACACAAGGCCTGGAGGAAATACTGAACTGTTACAAATTTAAACACAGGGCCTGGAGGAAATACTGAACTGTCACAAATTTAAACACAAGGCCTGGAGGAAATACTGAACTGTCACAAATTTAAACACAGGGCCTGGAGGAAATACTGAACTGTCACAAATTTAAACACAAGGCCTGGAGGAAATACTGAACTGTTACAAATTTAAACACAAGGCCTGGAGGAAATACTGAACTGTTACAAATTTAAACACAGGGCCTGGAGGAAATACTGAACTGTCACAAATTTAAACACAAGGCCTGGAGGAAATACTGAACTGTTACAAATTTAAACACAAGGCCTGGAGGAAATACTGAACTGTTACAAATTTAAACACAAGGCCTGGAGGAAATACTGAACTGTCACAACTTTAAAGACAAGTCCTGGGGGAAATACTGAACTGTCACAAATTTAAACACAGAGCCTGGAGGAAATACTGAGCTGTCACAACTTTAAAGACAAGTCCTGGGGGAAATACTGAGCTGTCACAATTGTAACCACAGGTCCCGGGGGAAATACTGAGCTGTCACAACTTTAAAGACAGGCCCTGAGGGAAATACTGAGCTGTCACATCTTTAAACAATCGCTCTACACCTCCATCCCCCACCAGGATGGTTTGAGGGCTCTCCGCTTCTTCCTGGAACAGAGGCCCAACCAGTCCCCATCCACCAACACCCTCCTCCGCCTGGCTGAACTTGTTCTCACATTGAACAACTTCTCCTTCAACTCCACGCACTTCCTTCAAGTAAAAGGTGTCGCTATGGGTACCCGCATGGGTCCTAGTTATGCCTGTCTTTTTGTGGGCTATGTCGAGCATTCTTTGTTCCAGTCCTACTCAGGCCCCCTCCCCCAACTCTTTTTCCGGTACATTGATGACTGTATCGGTGCCGTTTCCTGCTCCCACCCCGAACTCGAAAACTTTATCAACTTTGCTTCCAATTTCCACCCTTCTCTCACCTTTACATGGTCCATCTCTGACACTTCCCTTCCCTTCCTCGACTTCTCTGTCTCCATCTCTGGGGATAGGTTGTCTACCAATATCCATTATAAGCCCACTGACTCCCACAGCTACCTCGACTACACTTCTTCACACCCTACCTCCTGTAAGAACTCCATTCCAATTTCCCAGTTTCTCCATCTCCGATGCATCTGCTCTGATGATGCTACCTTCCATGACGGTGCTTCTGATATGACCTCCTTTTTCCTCAACCGAGGATTTCCCCCCACTGTGGTTGACAGGGCCCTCAACCGTGTCCGACCCATTCCCCGCACCTCTACCCTCACCCCTTCCCCTCCCTCCCAGGACAGTGACAGAGTTCCCCTTGTCCTCACTTTTCATCCCACCAGCCTCCATATCTAAAGGATCATCCTCCGCCATTTCCGCCACCTCCAGCGTGATGCCACTACCAGTCGCATCTTCCCCTCCCTTCCCCTGTCGCATTCCGAAGGGATCGTTCCCTCCGCGACACCCTGGTCCACTCCTCCATTACCCCCACCACCTCGTCCCCGTCCCAGGGCACCTTCCTCTGCAATCGCAGGAGGTGTAATACCTGCCCATTTACCTCCTCTCTCCTCACTATCCCAGGCCCCAAACACTCCTTTCAGGTGAAGCAGCGATTTACTTGTACTTCTTTCAATGTAGTATACTGTATTCGCTGCTCACAGTGTGGTCTCCGCTACATTGGGGAGACCAAGCGCAGACTGGGTGACCGCTTTGCGGAACATCTCCGCTCAGTCCGCAAGCACGACCCTGAGCTTCCGGTTACTTGCCATTTCAACACTCCCCCCTGCTCTCATGCTCACATCTCTGTCCTGGGATTGCTGCAGTGCTCCAGTGAACATCAACGCAAGCTCGAGGAACAGCATCTCATCTACCGATTGGGCACACTACAGCCTGCCGGACTGAACATTGAGTTCAATAATTTCAGAGCATGACAGCCCCCCACTTTACTTTCATTTTTAGTCATTTTTAGTTATTTTTTCTTCATTTTTCTTTTACATTCCTTTTTACATTTTTTACAATTTTTTTTGCATTTATTTCATTTCATCTTAGTTTGTTCAGTTTGCTTACCCACTGTTTTTTTCAGGTTGTTTTTCTTCAGGTTTGCACTTGCTGATGTTCTATATTCAGTATATTCACACCTAATCTGTACTAATGCTTTGTCTTTCAAAACACCATTAACATATTGTTTGCCTTTGCTCCGTGACCTTTTGGTCAGCTATGTGGCCTGGTCCAATCTGCACCTTCTCCTTTGTTATCTCTTGCCCAACCCCCACCTCACTTGTTTATAATCTGTGACTTTTCTAATATTTGTCAGTTCCGAAGAAGGGTCACTGACCCGAAACGTTAACTCTGCTTCTCTTTCCACAGATGCTGCCAGACCTGCTGAGTGATTCCAGCATTTCTTGTTTTTGTCTTAAAACACAGGTCTTGGGGGAAATACTGAACTGTCACAACTTTAAACACAGGTCTTGGGGAAATACTGAGCTGTCACAACTGTAAACACAGGGCCTGGAAGAAATACTGAGCTGTCACAACTTTAAACACAGGTCTTGGGGGAAATACTGAGCTGTCACAATTGTAAACACAGGGCCTGGAAGAAATACTGAGCTGTCACATCTTAAAACACAGGTCTTGGGGGAAATACTGCGCTGTCACAACTTTAAACACAGGTTTTGGGGGAAATACTGAGCTGTCACAACTTTAAACACAGGTCTTGGGGGAAATACTGAACTGTCACAACTTGAAACACAGGTCCTGGGGGAAATACTGAGCTGTCACAACTTGAAACACAGGTCCTGGGGGAAATACTGAGCTGTCACAACTTTAAACACAGGTCTTGGGGGAAATACTGAGCTGTCACAACTTTAAACACAGGTCCTGGGGGAAATACTGAGCTGTCACAATTGTAAACAAAGGTCGTGGGGCAAATACTGAGCTGTTACAACTTTAAAGACAGGTCCTGGGGGAAATACTGAGCTGTCACATCTTTAAACACAGTTTCTCGGGGTTATACTGAACTGTCACAACTTGAAACACAGGTCCTGGGGGAAATACTGAGCTGTCACAATTGTGAACAAAGGTCCTGGGATAAATACCGAGCTGTCACATCTTTAAGCACAGGTCCTGTGGGAAATTCTGAGCGGTCACAACATTAAACACAGGTCTTGGTGGAAATACTGAACTGTCACAACATTAAACACAGGTCTTGGGGGAAATACTGAACTGTCACAACATTAAACACAGGTCTTGGGGGAAATACTGAACTGTCACAGCTTTAAACACAGGTCTTGGGGGAAATACTGAGCTGTCACAACATTAAACACAGGTCTTGGGGGAAATACTGAACTGTCACAGCTTTAAACACAGGTCTTGGGGGAAATACTGAGCTGTCACAACTTTAAACACAGGTCCTTGCGGAAACACTGAACTGTCACAACTTTAAACACAGGTCCTTGCGGAAACACTGAACTGTCACAACTTTAAACACAGGTCCTTGCGGAAATACTGAGCTGTCACATCTTTAAAGACAGGTCCTTGCCGAAATACTGAACTGTCACAGCTTTAAACACAGGTCCTTGCGGAAACACTGAGCTGTCACAACTTTAAAGACAGGTTTTGGGGGAAATACTGAGCTGTCACATCTTTAAAGACAGGTCCTTGCCGAAATACTGAACTGTCACAGCTTTAAACACAGGTCCTTGCGGAAACACTGAACTGTCACAACTGTAAACACCGGGCCTGGGTGAAATACTGAACTGTCACAACTGTAAACACAGCCCTGGGTGAAATACTGAGCTGTCACAACTGTAAACACAGGGCCTGGATGAAAAGCTAATCTGTCACAACTTTAAAGAAAGGTCCTGGGGGAAATACTGAGCTGTCACAGCTTTAAATACAGGGCCTGGGGGAAACACTGAAATGTCACAACTTTAAAGACAGGTCCTGGGGGAAATACTGAGCTGTCATAACTTTAAACACAGGTCCTGGAGGAAATACTGAACTGTCCCAAACGTAATCACAGGGCCTGGGGGAAACACTGAACTGTCACAATGGTCTATAAAGTGCCTGGGCGAAATACTGAGCTGTCACAACTTCAAAGACAGGTCCTGGAGGAAATACTGAGCTGTCACAATTGTAAACACAGGGCCTGGAAGAAATACTGAGCTGTAACAAATTTAAACACAGGTCTTGGGGGAAATACTGAGCTTTCACAATTGTAGACACAGGGCATGGGGGAAAAACTGAACTGTCACAACTTTAAACACAGGTTCTGCGGGAAATACTGAGCTGTCACAACTTTAAAGAAAGGTCCTGTGGGAAATACTGAGTTGTCACAACTTTAAACGCAGGTCCTGGGGGAAATACTCACCTGTCACATATTTTAGCACTGTTTTGGTGACTGCAGCTTGACTGCAGCGGAGGTGCGAGAGCGAGCTAACAGCTGGGAAGTCAATTTCAGTGGAAGTTTAAAAGTTAATTCCCTTTTGTTTTCGGAGGAGCAGGGGACTGTAAGTAAAAACTATATATTTGGGTGGTGGCTGTACCCGAGACACTACACGTGTAGTGTCTTCCACCCACCCTCCTCCGCTAACCAAAAAAAAAGGACTCTGTTGTGTTGATAAGGTAAGCTTTTTATTTAAGAAGTTCTGTCCGTTGGATTGCTAACCTAACAAGTTTTGACTTTTTGTTTTTGGTTTTTCAGTAGATTTGTTGGGAATTTGGAACAGTGGGAATGGAAGTTAAGGCAGTTGTATGTTCCTTCTGCAGAATGTGGGAGGTAAGGGTCACCAAGAGTGTCCCTGCTGACTGCATCTGCGGGAAGTGCACCCAACTCCAGCTCCTCGAGAACCGCGTTAGGGAACTGGAGCTGGAGCTGGATGAACTTCGGATCATTCGGGAGGCGGAGGGGGTTATTGAGAGGAGTTATGGGGAGGTAGTCACACCTCAGTAAAAGAAGTAGGTAGATGGGTTACCGTCAGGGGAAGGAGAGGGAACCAGCAGGCAGTGCAGGGATCCCCTGTGGCCGTTTCCCTCAACAACAGGTATACCGTTTTGGATACTGTTGAGGGGGACGACTTACCAGGGGTAAGCAATGGGGTACAGGTATCTGGCACAGTCTGTCCCTGTTGCTCAGAAGGGAAAGGGGAAGAGGAGCAGAGCATTAGTCATTGGGGACTCCATAGTTAGGGGAACAGATAGGAGGTTCTGTGGGAACGAGAGAGACTCACGGTTGGTATGTTGCCTCCCAGGTGCCAGGGTACATGATGTCTCGGATCGTGTTTTTGGGATCCTTAAGGGGGAGGGGGGAGCACCCCCAAGTCGTGGTCCACATAGGCACCAACGACATAGGTAGGAAGAGAGATGGGGATTTAAGACAGAAATTCAGGGAGCTAGGGTGGAAGCTTAGAGCGAGAACAAACAGAGTTGTTATCTCTGGGTTGTTGCCCGTGCCACGTGCTAGCGAAGTGAGGAATAGGGAGAGAGAGGAGTTGAACACGTGGCTGCAGGGATGGTGCAGGAGGGAGGGTTTTGGTTTCCTGGATAATTGGGGCTCTTTCTGGGGTAGGTGGGACCTCTACAAACAGGATGGTCTTCACCTGAACCAGAGGGGTACCAATATCCTGGGTGGGGAGATTTGCTAGTGCTCTTCGGGGGGGGGGGGGGTTAAACTAATTCAACAGGGGGATGGAACCTAAATTGTAGTGCTAGTGTACTGGATGTTGAGAGTAGTGAGGTCAGGGATAAGGTTACAAGGACGCAAGAGGGCACTGGCAAGCAAGAACCTGGTT
This sequence comes from Heterodontus francisci, assembly GCF_036365525.1. NCBI lineage: Eukaryota > Metazoa > Chordata > Chondrichthyes > Heterodontiformes > Heterodontidae > Heterodontus > Heterodontus francisci. Next base: position 1,254,919 of record NW_027141639.1, on the reverse strand, counting down.
TAAAATGTGTCTACTTCAACGCCAGGAGCATCCGGAATAAGGTGGGTGAGCTTGCAGCATGGGTTGGTACCTGGGATCTCGATGTAGTGGCCATTTCAGAGACATGGGTAGAGCGGGGACAGGAATGGATGTTGCAGATTCCGGGATTTAGATGTTTGAGTAAGAACAGAGAAGATGGTAAAAGAGGGGGGGGGGGAGTGTGTGGCATTGTTAATCAAGGAGAGTATTACAGCGACAGAAAGGACGTTTGAGGACTCGGCTACTGAGGTAGTATGGGCCGAGGTTAGAAACAGGAGAGGAGAGGTCACCCTGTTGGGAGTCTTTTATAGACCTCCGAATTGTTCCAGAGATGTAGAGGAAAGGATAGCGAAGATGATTCTCGACAGGGGCGAGAGTAACAGGGTAGTTGTTATGGGGGACTTTAACTTTCCAAATATTATAGAACATAGAACATAGAACATACAGCACAGAACAGGCCCTTCGGCCCACAATGTTGTGCCGATCCTTTGTCCTCTGTCAAGGACAATTTAATCTATACCCCATCATTCTCCTTTATCCATATACCTATCCAAAAGCCTTTTGAAAGTCCCTAAAGTTTCTGACTCAACAACTTCCCCGGGCAAGGCATTCCATGCCTCGACCACTCTCTGGGTAAAGAACCTTCCCCTGACATCCCCCTTATATCTCCCACCCTTCACCTTAAATTTATGACCCCTTGTAACGCTTTGCTCCACCCGGGGAAAAAGTTTCTGACTGTCTACCCTATCTATTCCCCTGATCATCTTATAAACCTCTATCATGTCACCCCTCATCCTTCTCCGTTCTAATGAGAAGAGGCCTAGAATGTTCAGCCTTTCCTCGTAAGACTTATTCTCCATTCCAGGCAACATCCTGGTAAATCTCCTCTGCACCCTCTCCAAGGCTTCCACATCCTTCCTAAAATGAGGCGACCAGAACTGCACACAGTACTCCAAATGAGGCCTTACCAAGGTCCTGTACAGCTGCATCATCACCTCACGGCTCTTAAATTCAATCCCTCTGCTAATGAACGCTAACACCCCATATGCCTTCTTCACAGCCCTATCCACTTGAGTTGCAACTTTCAATGATCTATGTACATAGACCCCAAGGTCTCTCTGCTCCTCCACATGCCCAAGAACCCTACCGTTAACCCAGTATTTTGCATTCATGTTTGTCCTTCCAAAATGGACGACCTCACACTTTTCAGGGTTAAACTCCATCTGCCACTTTTCAGCCCAGCACTGCAACCTATCCAAGTCCCTTTGCAGACGACAATAGCCCTCCTCGGTATCCACAACTCCACCAACCTTTGTATCATCTGCAAATTTACTGACCCACCCTTCGACTTCCTCATCCAAGTCGTTAATAAAAATCACAAACAGGAGAGGACCCAGAACTGATCCCTGCGGCACGCCACTGGTAACTGGGCTCCAGGCTGAGTATTTACCATCTAAGACCACTCTCTGCCTTCTATCAGTTAGCCAATTCTTAATCCAACTGGCCACATTCCCCACTATCCCATGCCTCCTGACTTTCTCCATAAGTCTACCATGGGGGACCTTATCAAATGCCTTACTAAAATCCATGTACACCACATCCACTGGTTTACCCTCATCCACTTGCTTGGTCACCTGCTCAAAGAATTCAATCAGGCTTGTGAGGCAAGACCTACCCCTCACAAAACCGTGCTGACTGTCCCGAATCAAGCAGTGTCTTTCCAGATGCTCAGAAATCCTATCCCTCAGCACCTTTTCCATCAACTTGCCTACCACCGAAGTAAGACTAACTGGCCTGTAATTCCCAGGGTTGTTCCTATTCCCTTTCTTGAACAGGGGCACAACATTTGCCACCCTCCAATCACCTGGTACCACCCCCGTCAGCAGAGAAGATGAAAAGATCATTGCCAGCGGCTCTGCAATTTCATCCCTTGCTTCCCATAACATCCTTGGATATACCCCGTCAGGCCCGGGAGACTTGTCTATCTTCAAGTTATTCAAAAACCCCAACACATCTTCCCTCCTAACGAGCACTTCCTCGAGCTTACCAGTCTGCTTCCCACCGTCCTCTTCAGTAATACACCCCTTCTCATTCGTAAATACCGAAGAGAAGTACTCATTCAAAACCTCACTTATCTCTTCCGGCTCAACACACAGTCTCCCGCTATTGTCCTTGACCGGACCTACGGTCCCCCTAGTCATCCTCATATTTCTGACATACGCGTAAAAGGCCTTGGGGTTTTCTTTTATCCTACCCGCCAAGCATTTTTCATGCCCTCTCTTAGCTCTCCTAATCCCTTTCTTCAGATCCTTCCTGGCCATCTTGTATCCCTCCAGAGCTATGCCTGTGCCCTTTTTCCTCAACTTTATATACGCATCCTTCTTCTTCCTAACAAGACTCTCAACCTCTCTTGTCAACCACGGTTCCCTCACATGACCATCCCTTCCCTGTCTGACAGGGACATGCTTATCAATGGCCCCTACTATCTGCTCCTTGAAAAAGTTCCACATTTCGACCGTGCCCTTCCCTGCCAGCATATGCTCCCAACTTATGCTCCTCAGTTCCTGCCTGACAGCATCATATCTACCCTTCCCCCAATTGTAAACCTTGCCCTGTTGCACATACCTATCCCTCTCCATTACCACAGTGAATGCTACAGAATTGTGATCACTATCTCCAAAGTGCTCGCCCACCAACAGCTCTATCACTTGCCCTGGTTCATTACCTAGTACCAAATCCAATATTGCCTCCCCTCTGGTCGGGCAGTCTACATACTGAGTCAGAAAAGCTTCCTGGACATACTGCACAAACACTACCCCATCCAAACTATTCGATCTAAAGAGTTGCCAATCAATATTTGGGAAGTTGAAATCCCCCATAATTACTACCCTGTGACTTCTGCTCCTTTCCAAAATCTGTTTCCCAATCTGCTCTTCCACCTCCCTGCTGCTATTGGGGGGCCTATAGAAAACTCCCATCAAGGTGACTGCTCCTTTCCTGTTCCTGACCTCAACCCACAGTGCCTCAGTCGGCAGATCCTCCTCGAAAATTCTTTCAGCAGTTGTTACACTATTTCTAACTAACAATGCCACCCCCCCACCTCTTTTACCACCATTCCTAATCTTATGAAAACATCTATAACCAGGTACCTCCAAAAACCATTCCTCCCCCTCACCTATCCACGTTTCAGTGATGGCCACAACATCGTAGTCCCAAGTGCCCATCCACGCCTTCAATTCACTCACCTTATTCCTGATGCTTCTTGCGTTGAAGTATACGCACTTTAACCCTTCTCCGTGCCCATCTGTCCTCTGCGACAGTGCTACCTTCCCCAATACCTCACTACACTCTTTGTCTTTCTGAGTGGACCCACTGGTCCCTGGATTACAAGTCCGGTTCCCATCCCCCTCCCAAACTAGTTTAAACCCTCCCGAACAGTACTAGCAAACCTCCCTCCCAGGATATTGGTGCCCCTCTGGTTCAGATGCAGCCCGTCCTGTTTGAACAGGTCCCATCTTCCCCAGAATGCAGTCCAATTATCCAAGAACTGGAAGCCCTCCCTCCTACACCATTCCTGCAGCCACGTGTTCAGCTGTGCTCTCTCCCTATTCCTAGCCTCACTATCACGTGGCGCCGGCAACAAACCAGAGATAACAACTCTGTCCGTCCGAGCTTTCAGCTTCCAGCCTAACTCCCTAAACTCACTTCTAACATCTGTGCCACCCTTCCTTCCTACGTCGTTGGTGCCAATGTGCACCACGACCTCTGGCTGCTCCCCCTCCCCTTTAAGGATCCTGAAGACGCGATCACAAACATCACGGACCCTGGCACCAGGGAGGCAACAAACCATCCGTGCGTCTCGCCTGCGCCCACAGAACCGCCTGTCGGTACTCCTCACCATCGAGTCCCCGATGACTAGTGCTCTCCCATTCTCCCTCCTTCCCTTCTGAGCCACAGTGCAGGACCCCGTGCCAGAGGCCCGGTCACTGCAGCCTGCCCCCGATAGGCCGTCCCCCCCAACAGTATCTAAAACTGTATACTTGTTGTTGAGGGGAACGACCACAGGAGATCCCTGCACTGACCTCTTCCCACCTCTAACTGTTACCCAGCTGCCTTTGATTTGTGGAGTAGCGACCTCCGTGTAGCTTCTATCTATCAACCCCTCAGCTTCCCGAATGATCCTCAGTTCATCCAGCTCCAGCTCCAATTCCCTAACACGGTCTGATTGGAGCTGGAGACGGATGCACTTCCAGCAGGTGAAGTCGGCAGGGCCACCGGAGGTTTCCCTCACCTCGAACATTCTGCAGGAGGAGCAATACACTACACTGGCTGCCATTTCTTTTATTCAATTACCCCTTAGTTAAGTACAACTATAGATATTAACAAAAACAGTAAATAGCTTACCTGCTCAGTCCTTTTTGGTTAGAGGAGGAGGGTAAAAAGGGTCTTATTATTATTATTGACTGGAAATACTATAGTTCGAGTACTTTAGATGGGTCAGTTTTTGTCCAGTGTGTGCAGGAGGGTTTTCTGACACAGTATGTAGACAGGCCAACCAGGGGCGATGCCATATTGGATTTGGTACTGGGTAATGAACCCGGCCAGTTATTAGATTTAGATGTAGGTGAGCACTTTGGTGATAGTGATCACAATTCGGTTAGGTTTACCTTAGTGATGGGCAGGGACAGGTATATTCCGCAGGGCAAGAATTATAGCTGGGGGAAAGGAAATTATGATGCGATTAGGCAAGATTTAGGATGCGTAGGATGGGGAAGGAAACTGCAGGGGATGTGAACAATCAAAATGTGGAGCTTATTCAAGGAGCAGCTACTGTGTGTCCTTGATAAGTATGTACCTGTGAGGCAGGGAGGAAGTTGTCGAGCGAGGGAGCCGTGGTTTACTAAAGAAGTTTAAGCGCTTGTCAAGAGGAAGAAGAAGGCTGATGTTAGGATGAGACGTGAAGGCTCAGTTAGGGCGCTTGAGAGTTACAAGCTAGCCAGGAAGGATCTGAAGGGAGAGCTAAGAAGAGCAAGGAGAGGACACGAGAAGTCATTGGCGGATAGGATCAGGGAAAACCCTAAGGCTTTCTATAGGTATATCAGGAATAAAAGAATGACTAGAGTTAGATTAGGGCCAATCAAGGGTAGTAGTGGGAAGTTGTGTGTGGAATCAGAGGAGATAGGGGAAGTGTTAAATGAATATTTTTCGTCAGTATTTACAGTAGAGAAAGAAAATGTTGTCGAGGAGAATACTGAGATTCAGGCTACTAGGCTAGATGGAATTGAGGTTCACAAGGAGGAGGTGTTATCAATTTTGGAAAGTGTGAAAATAGATAGGTCCCCTGGGCCAGATGGGATTTATCCTAGGATTCTCTTGGAAGCCAGGGAGGAGATTGCAGAGCCTTTGTCCTTGATCTTTATGTCGTCATTGTCGACAGGAATAGTGCCGGAAGACTGGAGGATAGCAAATGTTGTCCCCTTGTTCAAGAAGGGGAGTAGAGACAGCCCTGGTAATTATAGACCTGTGAGCCTTACTTCGGTTGTGGGTAAAATGCTGGAAAAGGTTATAAGAGACAGGATTTATAATCATCTTGAAAAGAATAAGTTCATTAGCGATAGTCAGCACGGTTTTGTGATGGGTAGGTCGTGCCTCACAAACCTTATTGAGTTTTTCGAGAAGGTGACCAAACAGTTGGATGAGGGTAAAGCAGTGGATGTGGTGTATATGGATTTCAGTCAGGCATTTGATAAGGTTCCCCACGGTAGGCTATTGTAGAAAATACGGAAGTATGGGGTAGAAGGTGATTTAGAGCTTTGGATCAGAAATTGGCTAGCTGAAAGAAGACAGAGGGTGGTGGTTGATGGCAAATGTTCATCCTGGAGTTTAGTTACTAGTGGTGTACCGCAAGGATCTGTTTTGGGGCCACTGCTGTTTGTCATTTTGATAAATGACCTGGATGAGGGTGTAGAAGGGTGGGTTAGTAAATTTGCGGATGACACTAAGGTCGGTGGAGTTGTGGATAGTGCCGAAGGAGGTTGTAGGGTACAGAGGGACATAGATAGGCTGCAGAGCTGGGCTGAGAGATGGCAAATGGAGTTTAATGTGGAAAAGTGTGAGGTGATTCATTTTGGAAGGAGTAACAGGAATGCAGAGTACTGGGCTAATGGGAGGATTCTTGGTAGTGTAGATGAACAGAGAGATCTTGGTGTCCAGGTGCATAAATCCCTGAAAGTTGCTACCCAGGTTAATAGGGCTGTTCAGAAAGCATATGGTGTGTTAGCTTTTATTAGTAGGGGGATAGAGTTTCGGAGCCACGATGTCATGCTGCAGCTGTACAAAACTCTGGTGAGACCGCACCTGGAGTATTGCGTGCAGTTCTGGTCACTGCATTATAGGAAGGATGTGGAAGCTATGGAAAGGGTGCAGAGGAGCTTTACTAGGATGTTGCCTGGTATGGAGGGAAGGTCTTACAAGGAAAGGCTGAGGGACTTGAGGCTCTTTTCATTGGAGAGAAGGAGGAGGAGAGGTGAATTAATAGAGACATATAAGATAATCAGAGGGTTAGATAGGGTGGATAGTGAGAGTCTTTTTCCTCGGATGATGATGGCAAACACGAGGGGACATAGCTTTAAGTTGAGGGGTGATAGATATAGGACAGATGTCAGAGGTAGTTTCTTTACTCAGAGAGTAGTAGGGGCGTGGAACGCCCTGCCTGCAACATTAGTAGACTCGCCAACTTTCAGGGCATTTAAGTGGTCATTGGATAGACATATGGATGAAAATGGAATAGTGTAGGTCAGATGCTTTCACAGGTCGGCGCAACATCGAGGGCCAAAGGGCCTGTACTGCGCTGTAATATTCTAAGGTCCTGGGGGAAATACTGAGCTGTCACAGCATTAAACGCAGGTCTTGGTGGGAAATACTCAGCTGTCACAACATTAAACACAGGTGCTGTGGCAAATACTGAGCTATCACATCTTTAAGCACAGGGCCTGGGGGAAATACTGAGCTGTCACAACTTTGAAGAAAGGTCCTGGGGGAAATACTGAGCTGTCACAACTTTGAAGAAAGGTCCTGGGGGAAATACTGAGCTGTCACAACTTTGAAGAAAGGTCCTGGGGGAAATACTGAGCTGTCACAACTTTGAAGAAAGGTCCTGGGGGAAATACTGAGCTGTCACAACTTTGAAGAAAGGTCCTGGGGGAAATACTGAGCTGTCACAACTTTGAAGAAAGGTCCTGGGGGAAATACTGAGCTGTCACAACTTTGAAGAAAGGTCCTGGGGGAAATACTGAGCTGTCACAACTTTAAAGACAGGTCCTGGGGGAAATACTGAGCTGTCACAACTTTAAAGACAGGTCCTGGGGGAAATACTGAACTGTCACAACTTTAAACACAGGTCCTGGGGGAAATACTGAACTGTCACAACTTGAAACACAGGTCCTGGGGGAAATACTGAACTGTCACAACTTTAAAGACAGTTCCTGGGGAAATACTGAACTGTCACAACTTTAAAGACAGGTCCTGGGGGAAATACTGAGCTGTCACAACTTTAAACACAGGTCCTGGTGGAAATACTGAGCTGTCCCATACGTAATGACAGATCCTGGGGGAATAACGGAGCTGTCACAACTTTAAACACAGGTCTTGGGGGAAATACTGAGCTGTCACAACTACAAAGACGATTCCTGGGGGAATTACTGAGCTTTCACAATTGTAAACACAAGGCCTGGAAGAAATACTGAGCTGTCACAACTGGAAACACAGGTCCTGGGGGAAACATTGAACTGTCACAGCTTTAAACACATGTCTTGGGGGAAATACTGAGCTGTCACAACTACAAAGACGATTCCTGGGGGAATTACTGAGCTTTCACAATTGTAAACACAAGGCCTGGAAGAAATACTGAGCTGTCACAACTGTAATCACAGGGCCTGGGTGAAATACTGAGCTGTCACAACTGTAAACACAGGGCCTGGGTGAAATACTGAACTGTCACAACTGTAAAAACAGAGCCTGGAGGAAATATTAATCTGTCACAACTTTAAAGAAAGGTCCTGGGTGAAATACTGAGCTGTCACAACTGCAAACACAGGGCCTGGGGGAATTACTGAACTGTCACAACTGTAAACACAGGGCCTGGTGGAAATACTGAATAGTCACAACTGTAAAAACAGGGCCTGGGGCAAACGCTGATCCGTCACAACTTTAAATAAAGGCCTGGGGGTAATACTGACGTGTCAGAACTTTAAACACATGCCCTGGAGGAAATACTGAACTGTCCCATACGTAATCACAGGTCCTGGCGGAAATACTGAGCTGTCACAACTTTAAAGACAGGCCCTGGGGGAAATACTGAGCTGTCACAACTTTAAACACAGGTCCTGGCAGAAAATCTGAGCTGTCACAGCATTAAAGACAGGTCCTGGGGGAAATACTGAACTGTCCCAAACGTAATCACAGGTCCTGGCGGAAATACTGAGCTGTCACAACTTTAAAGACAGGCCCTGGGGGAAATACTGAGCTGTCACAATTTTAAAGACAGGCCCTGGGGGTAATACTGAGCTGTCACAATTTTAAACACAGATCCAGGGGGAAATACTGAACTGTCACAACTGTAAACACAGGGCCTGGGGGAATTATAAATAGAATTAGAACATAGCAGCGCAGTACATGCCCTTCGGCCCTCGATGTTGCGCTGACCTGTGAAACCATCTGACCTACACTATTCCATTTTTATCCATATGTCTATCCAATGACCACTTAAATGCCCTTAATGTTGGCGAGTCGACTACTGCTGCAGGCAGGGCGTTCCACGCCCTTACTACTCTCTGAGTAAAGAAACTATCTCTCACATCTGTCCTATATCTATCACCCCCTCAACTTAAAGCTATGTCCCCTCGTGTTTGCCATCACCATCCGAGGAAAAAGACTCTCACTATCCACCCTATCTAACCCTCTGATTATCTTATATGTCTCTATTAAGTCACCTCTCCTCCTCCTTCTCTCCAACGAAAACAACCCCAAGTCCCTCAGCCTTTCCTCGTAAGACCTTCCCTCCATACCAGGCAACATCCTAGTAAATCTCCTCTGCACCCTTTCCAAAGCTTCCACATCCTTCCTATAATGCGGTGACCAGAACTGCACGCAATACTCCAGGTGCGGTCTCACTAGAGTTTTGTACAGCTGCAGCATGACCTCGTGGCTCCGAAACTCTATCCCCCTACTAATAAAAGCTAACACACCATATGCCTTCTTAACAGCCCTATTAACCTGGGTCGCAACTTTCAGGGATTTATGCACCTGGACACCAAGATCTCTCTGTTCATCTACACTACCAAGAATCTTCCCATTAGCCCAGTACTCTGCATTCCTGTTACTCCTTCCAAAGTGAATCACCTCACACATTTCCACATTAAACTCCATTTGCCATCTCACAGCCCAGCTCTGCAGCCTATCTGTGTCCCTCTGTACCCTACAACATCCTTGGGCACTATCCACAACTCCACCGACCTTCGTGTCATCCGCAAATTTACTAACCCACCCTTCTACACCCTCTTCCAGGTCATTTATAAAAATGACAAACAGCAGTGGCCCCAAAACAGATCCTTGCGGTACACCACTAGTAACTAAACTTCAGGATGAACATTTGCATTCAACCACCACCCTCTGTCTTCTTTCAGCTAGCCAATTTCGGATCCAAAGCTCTAAATCACCTTCTACCCCATACTTCCGTATTTTCTACAATAGCCTACCATGGGGAACCTTATCAAACGCCTTACTGAAATCCATATACACCACATCCACTGCTTTACCCTCATCCACCTGTTTGGTCACCTTCTCGAAAAACTCAATAAGGTTTGTGAGGCACGACCTACCCGTCACAAAACCGTGCTGAATATTGCCAATGAACTTATTCTTTTCAAGATGATTATAAATCCTGTCTCTTATAACCTTTTCCAACATTTTACCCACTACCGAAGTAAGGCTCACAGGTCTATAATTACCAGGGCTGTCTCTACTCCCCTTCTTGAACAAGGGGACAACATTTGCTATCCTCCAGTCTTCCGGCACTATTCCTGTCGACAATGACGACATAAAGATCAACGACAAAGGCTCTGCAATTTTCTCCCTGGCTTCCCAGAGAATCCTAGGATAAATCCCATCTGGCCCAGGGGACTTATCCATTTTCACACTTTCCAAAATTGCTAACACCTCCTCCTTGTGAACCTCAATCCCATCCAGCCTAGTACTCTGAATCTCAGCATTCTCCTCGACAACATTTTCTTTCTCTACTGTGCTGTCACAACTTTAAACACAGGTCCTGGGGGAAATACTGAGCTGTCACAACTTTAAATATGGGGCCTGGGGGAAACACTGAAATGTCACAACTTTAAAGACAGGTCCTGGGGGAAATACTGTGCTGTCACAACTTTAAACACAGGTCCTGGGGGAAATACTGTGCTGTCACAACTTTAAAGACAAGTCCTGGGGGAAATACTGAACTGTCACAGCTGTGAACACAGGGCCTGGGGGTAATACTGAACTGTCATAACTTTAAACACATGCCCTGGAGGAAATACTGAACTGTCCCAAACTTAATCACAGGGCCTGGGGGAAACATTGAACTGTCACAACTGTAAACATAGGGCCTGGGGGAAATACTGAGCAGTCGCAACTGTAAACGCAGGTCCTGGGGGATACACCTCCTTAACCAATTTATGGACCTGTCCTGCTACCTTCAGGGATCCATGGGCATTCACTCCAAGGTCATTCAATTCATCTTCAGCTCTCCATATTCTCCCAATCAAAAACACTTGGCTATCCACTTGAAGGAATAAATTCTCCATGTCTATCCATTTCCATTGAACACTCTCAGAGAAGGTACCACACTGGTTAGATACAGCGTAAAGCTCTGTTTAAACTGTCCCTGGAGTGTCGGATTAACCTGGGTCACTCACTGTGCCTCAGCCACTGAGACGCTCCTGCATCACTTGCCTTAATGTAAGTGGATACCGGGTTTGGGAGCAGGACGGGCACGAGATTAGGGTGACTGCCCATGTGGAGGATAAACATCAGCAATCCCTCGGAGAATCAGTACACACCAGCGAGAATGAAAAAAAAATGTATCTGGTGTTGAAATTGTGAGCCTTGCATTGCAGAATGCTTTAGCATTTGGTAAGAATGTTGAGCCAGTGAAATTTTGCTGCAGTGGGATGAATAGATACTCCATGAACGTATTACAAAAGTAAAGTACGGTGTGTACTGTAAATATGGACTGAAATGACTGCAATAGCAATGTAACTGATCCATTTTCAGTTGAATTTTATGACTACAGTTATACCTGCTATCCTGTGAGAATGTAGATAAAACACGATGAGATGAAGTCAAAGTGGCCACTGTTGAATTTGCTAGCTTGATCTTTGTGGGAACACAAGGGTTAAGTAAGTTAAAAATATTAAATGGTCAATTCACTTGTACAATTAAACACTTAACAAACATCGCTATGGAATGTCCTATGTGCTGCATTCTTACTCCTGCATCTACTCTGTTCGGACTCCTCATGATTTTGAACAGCTCTATCAAATCTAATCTCAAGTTTCTCTTTTCTATGGAGAACAACCCCAACTCTCCAATCTATCCACGTAACTGACGTCCCTCATCGCTGGAAACGATCTCATGAATCTTTTCTGCACCCTCTCTAATGCCTTCACATCCTTCTGAAAGTGCGGTGTCCACTGTTGGACACAATACTAGTTAAAGTTGAACCAGTGTTTTATAAAGCTTCAACATAACCTCCTTGCTTTTATACTCTAAGCCTCTATTTACAATGCCTGGGATCCCACATGCCTTTTAACCACTTTCTAAAATAGCCCTGCCACCTTCAATTTGTGCACAGATATCCCCAGGTCTCTCTGTTCCTGAACCCACTTCAGAATTGTATCCTTTACTTTTTATTGCCTCTCCTCATTCGTCCTACCAAAATACGTCACTTTACACTTCTCTGCACCATATTTCATCTGCCACGTGATCTTCTCTGGTGAGAAACTATTAAATGTTGGTGTTCAGAGGGATTTGGCTGTCTTTGTACACAGATCACACAAAGTTAACATACTGGTGAAAAAAGAAAGGCAAATGGTTTCTTGCTTTTTATTGCAAGGGATTGGAGTACAAGAGTAAGGAAGTCTCAATGCAATTGGTGAGAAGATTGCTAGAATAAAGTGTACTGGTTTGGTCTCCATACCTAAGAAAGGATATACTTGCCTTACATTCAGGACAACAAAGAGTCACGAGATAACGGTGGAGCAGACTTGAGGGGCCTTATGGCTTACTCCTACTCTTATTTGTTCTGTTCTTCAGTTCAAATGACAGAGAGTGACAGGGAGATCCAGAAAGAGGGAGGAGGAGAGAGAGCGAACAAACAGGAAACACGCATGGGAACACCACCACCTGCAAGTTTCCCTTAAAGTCGCTCACCATCCTGACTTGGAATTATATCACTGCTCCTTAACTGTCACTGGATCAAAATCCTATAATTCCATCCTAACAGCACTATGAGTGTACCTACACCACGTTGGCTGTAGTGATTCTCGGAATCGGTTCACTGCCACTTTCTCAAACAGCAATTATGGATGGGCAATAAATCCTGGAATTACCAGTAACGCTAACATCCAACCAATGGATAAAGTAAAAGAAAAAATACACCGATCCATATCAGGTGATATTAGGCTCAAATGATCTTTGAAGGCGGCAGGACATATTAAGAGAGTAATTAGCAAAACATATGCGATCTTGGTCTTCAGGGAGACAAAGAGAGAGAGAGAGGGAGAGACGGGCAGCAAAAGGGAGGGAGAGATGGGGAGAGACAGGCAGATTGTAGGAGAACTTTTACATCTAACTGCGTTAAAAAATATCAAAAATTTAAAGGAACTGTGCACTGAAAAAGATGGCCGCTCACAACAACTATAGTCACACACCATCCTTACTTGAAATTATATTGCACTGGGTCAAGATCCTGGAACTCCTTCCCTAACAGCACTGTGGGTCTACCTACCCCACATGGACTGCAGTGGTTCAAGAACATGGCTCACCACCACCTTCTCAAGGAAAATTAGGGATGGGCAATAAATGCTGGCCCTGCCAGCGACACGCACGTCACTCGAATGAATTAAATAAAATAAAATTCGGCCCCGAGCCACTTAAGGAGATATTAGGCTAGGTGACCAAAACCCTGGTCAAATAGCTTGGATTTAGGGAGCATCTTCAAAGAGGAGAGAGAGTTAGTGAGACAGAGAGGTTTAGGAATGGAATTGCAGAGTTAGGGCCTTGGCAGCTTGAAGGCACGGCCACCAATTGTGGATCGATTCGAATTGGGGATGCTCAAGAATCCAGAAGTAGAGGATCGCAGATATTGGAGGATTGTGGAGCTGGAGGAGATTGCAGAGATAGGGAGGGGTCATTTGTTGAAGATAATTCTAAATTTCTACCACCCTTTGTGTGTAGAAATGTTTCTTAACTTCACTCTTTAAAGACTTTTCGACTAATGTTCGATTTTTAGATTGTCAACCTCGTCGGAGACTCCCACAATCAGTGAAAAGAGTTTTTCTCTCTCTATCCCTTAGTTCCATTATTATCTTGTAAACTTTGATCAATTCACCTTTTTACCTTCTAAATTCCAGGGATACATCTACACTGTCCCATAAAATGCTGCCAAGCTGAGCACAGCCTGGAGTCAGCGACAGAGTAAATATCCATCTTCTCTGTTTTATCAAACACTCCCAGGGTAGGTACAGTCTGGGGTTAGATACAGAGTAAAGCTGCCTCTCCATCCAGATAGAGAGAGTAACAGTGAGAAAGACAGGGATAGATATAGAGACAGAATAACAGAGAGAGGGAAGGATAGCAATGGGGAGAGAGTACCAGTGAGAAAGGGGAAGAGATTGGGATGGAGAGTGTCGGTCAGTGTTCCTGCAAAGCTGTGTGCTGTAGCCTGGAAGGTACTGCACAGGTCCTTTTCTGTGAAAAATAACACACGTCTTCAAAAATTCATAAAAATTTAAAGGGACTGCTCATGCAAAAAAACAAAATGAGCACTCAAAACAACTAACTTTTCATGGTAATATCTGAGCCAGCAGTAAACCCCCCCCCCCTCCTATTTTAAACCTGGAGTAGACCCCCTCACATTTTAAACCGGGAGAAGACTCCCCTCCAATTTTAAACCTGGCGTAGGTCCACATCACATTTTATACCTGGAGTAACCCCTCCACCACAGAATTTTAAACCTGGAGAGGCCCTGCTCCCATTTTAATCTGGAGTCGATCCCCCTCCCATTTTAAACCTGGAGAAGCCCCTCTCCTATTTCTAACCTGCAGTAGACCCAGCTCCCATCTTAAACCTGAATACCCCCTCCCAATTTAAACCGGGATAGTCCCACCTCCCATTTGAAACACAGAGAATCCCCAACCCATTTTAAACCTGGAGAGCTCCCCTCCCATTTTAAACATGGAAAATTGTCCCTCCCATTTTGAAAATTACCCAATTCTCTCTGTGAACATCGCCCTCAAATTCTCCCCTGCCTCCACTGTAAACACACCTCCCTTTCTAAGTTACCCTCTCGGCCCAGTAAAAGACGCCCGTCTCTATTAAGTCCCAATCTGTATCATCTCCCTTGTGAACATCCCCCATCTGTGTAACTGCCGTCCCAGTGAACAGCCCCCTGTGTATTCCAATCTCCAGCACTTTCCAAGGTGTGGCTCCATCTCCCAACAGTCTCTAATTCATTTTAATTCCAGTCCGGATAAGCCACTGGAATTCTATCAAATGGCTCTCAGGCCCCCGGCACCTTCAACTCTTGTCTGGTCAAACACAGGGGCGGGCAGAGAGCAAGTATCTGAAGAGGCTAACTGGCATTTTGAGCCTTTTATGCACAGCAGGATCCCAGTCGCAGACACATCTCTCCCTGTAGAAAGGTGTTTCACCTGTTCTCCCCATCACCCCATTAGCATCAGCGAATCAGACTGAGGTGCACACACACACACACACACACACACACACACGCTGGTTGGAACAGGGATAGACAAAGTCATTCAGCCCTTTGAACTTGTCCCACCGATGTTAGATCATGGCTGGCCTTTCCCTTCCCCCACCGGGCCACAAGAAGACAAGCAGAGACAGTCGGGGAGCGGATACACAGAGAGGCAAAGAAACGCTGGGCTAGAATTGGACTTGGTGCCAATAGTATAAACCGGGGAGGGGGCAGCAGGTTCAGCATCTCTCTGCTATTTTACCTCCATTGGGAGGAGAACGCAGAAGAGGTGGAAAGCAGGATCCCGGTTCACACTCACCCTGTACAATACCATGGCAGCGAGTTCAAATCCACCCCCAGAGAGAGGAACAGAGGCACAGAAAACAGAGATCCAGGGATCAGGACAGAATTGACTGAGCGAGAGAGTGAGAGAGAAACAAATGGAGAGGGAGATGGAGAATGAAAGAGAGGCAGGGAGTCAGAAAACAGTGAGAGAAACTAGGAGCAGAGGGCAGAAATACAAAAAAGGACAGATAGAGAGATGGAGGTGCAGCGAGAGAACGCAGCAGCGATGTAGATATTGAGAATAATCCCAGAAAAATAGAGAGATGCCGAGACAGAAAGATGTCGAGCAGCAGATTTACAAAGTAAGGTGCAGATTCAGAATAGAGAGGGCTGTCTCGGGGAGGGGTGTGGGAAATGCAGAGATAATCTTGCAGGAAATGATATGTGGAACTGAGTGAGAGAGAAATGCACTGAGAGACTGATAAAGATGCAAAGAGTTGCAGAAAGAGAAAGAAAGGGGAAATGTTCTATGTTCTATGTTTGTGAGATCAAAGACAGAGGCATGAGATATAAAGGATGTTGAGAGATGCAGAGACAGGGATTTAAAGATGTGAAGAAACTAAGTGATGAACAAGGAGGGAAGGGGTAGAGAAATAGTTGTAGCAAGAGATGGACAGAGGGAAATATATGGGATTGCATTGACTGTTCTGGGACAGCGCTTCCCAAATTATTTACTTCAGTGGCCCCTCCAGTCCCCTCACTTGTGGTAAAAAGGCCCCGCTCCCCAAAGCACAAAATCAAAATACTGCAGATGCTGGAAATCTGAAATAAAAACCGTACTGGAAACAATGAGCATTTCCAGAACTTTGATTTTATATCAGCCACGAAAAGACAAGGTCTTCTTTCCTGAATCTAAAAATGAATTAGACAATAACACATATGTATTCATTATTATTTTCCTCTCTGGTTAAAGCTCTTTCCTGAGAATTCCACTTGCCAAAAGATTCTCCCTCTGCATCATCAAAGCTGCAATTTCTGGAAAGATTCTCCTTGGGAATAAGAGAAATAAAAAATGATTAAAACAAAGCAAAACGTTGTTTAACATCAAA
Source organism: Heterodontus francisci (assembly GCF_036365525.1). Classification (NCBI taxonomy): domain Eukaryota; kingdom Metazoa; phylum Chordata; class Chondrichthyes; order Heterodontiformes; family Heterodontidae; genus Heterodontus; species Heterodontus francisci. The sequence continues at coordinate 1,238,482 of NW_027141639.1, read as the reverse complement.
CAAACACAGCAAGAGCCCAGGGCTCTTTCTCTCATTCACTGACATAAAACAATCTCTCAGTGGCTCCCCATCTTACAAACACATCCCCCGATACAGAGAATGAGGGGTGATGGGAGATGTGTCAGAGGGTTTTAGGAGCTGAGTACATGCCCATTGTCCTGTTAATCCAGGTAACATCGCCAGCGCTGAGCAGAGACATGACAAGGAGCTGCTTCCTGATGACCTGCAAACTTTTCAGTCCAAACGCCATTGTGGGCAACATTGCTGTAATTTACAGACAGACATTTGCAGCAATCAGCTCCATTCTGTTCCCAGAAACTGTGAAATTCTCTTTTTTTTTTAAACTGAGTTGAACGTGCTGACACTTAATCACTGCCCCAGCATTTAATTTACCAAAAGTCTAGACACCGTCAAGAGTGGGAAATGTGGTTTGCAGGGTTGCGATTGGCTGTGGAGCATCTTTACAGGGGCTGGGAGCTGGGCAGTGACTAAACACTGCAGAACCCCCAGAGCCTGTGGGTCTCCCTCTATGTTTACCCTGTTACTTCCAGCTGTTACTCTCTCTCTCTCTCTGTATGTCACCATTTCTATGTGTGTGTGTGTGTCTCCATTGTTTCTGCCTCATTGTAAAAATACACAAACACTGCTGACCCCATCCCCTCTCCCGTAGAAGGCTAGAGAGTGAAATCCACATTCTGAGACCTGAAAATCTGAATTCAAATATCCCCCAGGAGTTACATTTCACTGTCAAATTCAGCCATCAGCCTAAAAGACCGACATTATTCGGGAATGATAACAAGCCTTTACAAAACTTTGCATTTCGGCCACAGTCTGAAGGTGCGTTTCTGTGTTTCAGTCTCTGTGTCTGTGTGCACATATGAATTGCAACTGATTACCGGGTGGGTGGGTGTGTGAGACAGAGAGTCCAGCTTTAATCCCCCTCTCCCTGTCCCAGTTTTAACCCTTTCCCCTAATTCTAACCCCTATCTCCCCCGTCCCAGGATTTTTTCACCGACCCACCCCTCCTCCCACCCCCATCATGGACGAGCTGATGGACGGAAGGGGAGAGAGTCCAACGATGGAGCACAGACCGTGTGGGATGCTGAGTACTAAATATTTAATGTCCCTCACTGTCTTTCTCCCTCTATCTCTCTTTGTGTGTCTCTTTCCCCTTCTTTGTGCCTCTTTCTTTCTCTGGCTTTCCTTCTTTCTGTCTCTCTTTCGCTCTGAGTCTCTCTCTCTCTCCCCCCTCTCTCACTCTCTCTCTCTCCCTCTCTCTCTCTCTCCCTCTCTCCCTCTCTCTCCCCCCGCCCCTCTCTCTCTCTCTCCCACTCTCTCTCTTTCTCTTTGGATATTTCTCTATTTTCTCTTTCGCCTCCAGCTATCTCTTTCCATATCTGTCTGTTTTTTTCTCTCTCTTCCTCTGTCTTATTATTTCGTTGGCTCTTTCTATTTGGCTCCCTCTCCTGAGAGCCTGCAAAAGGAAGAGATCTCTTCGCTCATAGACTGAGAAGATTTCTCGAGTGTCTGCTCCCATCTCTTTCTCACAAACCTTGGAACAAAGAACAAAGAAGAAAGAAAATTACAGCACAGGAACAGGCCATTCGGCCCTCCAAGCCTGCGCCGAACCAGATCCTCTCTCTTAACATGTCGCCTATTTTCTAAGGTTCTGTATCTCTTTTCTTCCTGCCCATTCATGTATCTGTCTAGATACATCTTAAAAGACTCCATCGTGCCCGCATCTACCACCTCCGCTGGCAACGCATTCCAGGCACCCACCACCCTCTGCGTAAAGAACTTTCCACGCATATCCCCCTAAACTCTTCTCCTCTCACTTTGAACTCGTGACCCCTAGTAATTGAATCCCCCACTCTGGGAAAAAGCTTCTTGCTATCCACCCTGTCGATACCTCTCATGATTTTGTACACCTCAATCAGGTCCCCCCTCAACCTCCGTCTTTCTAATGAAAATAATCCTAATATACTCAACCTCTCTTCATAGCTAGCGCCCTCCATACCAGGCAACATCCTGATGAACCTCCTCTGCACCCTCTCCAAAGCATCCACATCCTTTTGGTAATGTGGCGACCAGAACTGCACGCAGTATTCCAAATGTGGCCGAACCAAAGTCTTATACAACTGCAACATGACCTGCCAACCCTTGTACTCAATACCCCGTCCGATGAAGGAAAGCATGCCGTATGCCTTCTTGACCACTCTATTGACCTGCGTTGCCACCTTCAGGGAACAATGGACCTGAACACCCAAATCTCTCTGTACATCAATTGTCCCCAGGACGTCTCCATTTACTGTATAGTTCACTCTTGAATTGGATCTTCCAAAATGCATCACCTCTAATTCGCCCTGATTGAACTCCATCTGCCATTTCTCTGCCCAACTCTCCAATCTATCTATATTCTGCTGTGTTCTCTGACAGTCCCCTTCACTATCTGCTACTCCACCAATCTTAGTGTCGTCTGCAAACTTCTTAATCAGACAACCTATACTTTCCTCCAAATCATTAATGTATATCACAAACAACAGTGGTCCGTGCACGGATCCCTGTGCAACACCACTGGTCACACGTCTCCATTTTGAGAAACTCCCTTCCACTGCTACTCTCTGTCTCCTGTTGCCCAGCCAGTTCTTTATCCATCTAGCTAGTACACCCTGGATCCCATGCCACTTCACTTTCTCCATCAGCCTGCCATGGGGAACCTTATCAAACGCCTTACTGAAGTCCATGTATATGACATCTACAGCCCTTCCCTCATCAATCAACTTTGTCACTTCCTCAAAGAATTCTATTAAGTTGGTAAGACATGACCTTCCCTGCACAAAACCATGTTGCCTATCACTGATGAGCCCATTTTCTTCCAAATGGGAATAGATCCTATCCCTCAGTATCTTCTCCAGCAGCTTCCCTACCACTGACATCAGGCTCACCGGTCTATAATTACCTGGATTATCCCTGCTACCTTTCTTAAACAAGGGGACAACATTAGCAATTCTCCTGTCCTCCGGGACCTCACCCGTGTTTAAGGATGCTGCAAAGATATCTGTTAAGGCCCCAGCTATTTCCTCTCTCGCTTCCCTCAGTAACCTGGGATAGATCCCATCCGGACCTGGGGACTTGTCCACCTTAATGCCTTTTAGAATACCCAACACTTCCTCCCTCCTTATGCCGACTTGACCTAGAGTAATCAAACATCTGTCCCTAACCTCAACATCCGTCATATCCCTCTCCTTGGTGAATACCGATGCAAAGTACTCATTTAGAATCTCACCCATTTTCTCTGACTCCACGCATAACTTTCCTCCGTTGTCCTTGAGTGGGCCAATCCTTTCTCTAGTTACCCTCTTGCTCCTTATATATGAATAAAAGGCTTTGGGATTTTCCTTAACCCTGTATGCTAAAGTTATTTCATGACCCCTTTTAGCCCTCTTAATTCCTCGTTTCAGATTGGTCCTACATTCCCGATATTCTTTCAAAGCTTCATCTTTCTTCAGCCTCCTAGACCTTATGTATGCTTCCTTTTTCCTCTTAGCTAGTCTCACAATTTCACCTGTCATCCATGATGACACAAGAACCCCAAGAGAGAAAAGTCTCCTTCAGTGAACAAGGTTTAAGAAGAATAATGGGCCCCAATGAAAAGCAAGATTACCGACAATAAAGGACTCGACAGTGAGCTCAAAGAACAGTAACAACAACTCTTCGGATATTTCCTCGAGCATTTCTACTTTTTTATTCTGCACTTTTCTGTCACTATTTGCATGCGTGTATCGTGTATGCATGCAAGCGCGGGCGCGTCTTGTATCTGTAGACATCAACCAAATTAGAGTTCAAGTTTAATACATGTCAACTTTTCTTCTTTAAACCTGAGAAAGCCTGTTTGTGCTGCTTTCTTTGCCTTAAAATTGGAAAGCGTTGAACAAGGATTTGCCAAGGAGGGACTAAGATTATCCATTGTCTTCATCCCATCTTTTTTTAATCTGTATTTCCTTGCTCCTCTTTCACTTTCTCGCTGAAATGTTCTCTCTTTCCCCCTTCCCTCTTTTTCCAAGTCAAGTTTTGAAAATTATTTTTCAGCCTCAAGTTTTTCTTTTTCCATTTCTTACTGAATTCCAGTCAATTTAACTGTTTCACTCACTGACTTACTCTATTCTTCTTCTTCTAATTTCCGATGTTGGTCTATTTCATTAATTATCTCTGTTTTTTTTGTACCTGATTTCAATTTTAACCCCAATTGTGCTGCCAACTATTTTAGCTTTCTCGTTTCTTAAAGATTTCAAGTCACTGATGGATATATTCTCCTCTCCCAGAAAAAAAAAACGAACTGCTGCAACTGCAAATAGAATTCTGATGGTATAGCCTTTAACCTATTATATGGGAAAGCTGGCTATTTGTTTTCTGTTTCAATATTTACTTGCCTTGTACTTCACGTAATTAGTGCTGGAAACGATCCCAACAAGAGTTCCCAATTGATATGTTACGACCAAGGCGTGAGTAATGCACTGTTAACTCAGTCCCACTTCTCCATAGGTAGTAGCATATCATGTAAAGTTTACCAGCTGGTGGAAAATTGCCAAATTGAGCACTCTATTTGTGCACCAGAATGAAGTGCACCAAACTAGGTTTAATTCAACAGCAACATTGACTATTTATTAATAAACTAAATCTTAAACAATAATGATATAAATCTATGTCTGAAAGATTTTAAACTCCTTATTCTTCTTAACCCTCATGTACACAGAATTGCACTCAAAAAACAGGTTAACCGGGTAAAAGGCTTTTTCGAATTATAACTGTTTCTTGGAAATAATAAAATAACTGGGTTTTCACGGTCTAGTTGGGTATTTCCTGGTCGGTGAAGCGTCCCAGAGTCAAAGAGTCAGATTCCACTCGAAGTAACTGCAGGCGATGTTGATGAACAGTCTGTGATGGGTAGGACGTCAAGGCAATTCGTTCGCAGTAGGCATCACACAAGGTGTGCCATGAGGGCTGGAACAACAGCTGTCAGTTCTCACACTCAATACAAAAGTTCCCCATAATAAATGCATGATTTCTGCAAATTCAGGACTTCTTCAAACACAAAAGGCAACAGTACAGCTTAATTCAGAGATTCTTCAGAGACAAGGGGCAACAGTAAACTGTTGCAAGTGAAATACAGGCTTCCTCTCTCCAGACAGACACAGCAACAAGGGTTCAGCCCCCACACATTTAATTCACACTCATTCAAAGTTTGTTTAAGTTCATAAGGAAATTGCAATTACTCTTGATGCAGGAATTATTTTCAAGAGAAAGACATTATTGGCTATATTTCTGGCAGGTCTAGCAGCGACTGAACACAATCCAAAAGTGAAACTAACTTTTTCAACAGTTATGTCACATGACAGTCATAAATTTCCCTGTCATTTCCCTGTTGACTTGTTTGGAAACAGGTGCCTTGCAGTCTGAGCTCAATCCACTCAGTCCACAATCCAAATATCAGCCCTTAAAGTATTGTCTTCGAAGAAAGATAGAAGGAATCATAAAACAGCTTTTATAAGGACAAGTTTTATTTTCAGAGCAGATCTATGGAACTGAGAATGGAATCAATGGAGTTGGAAGAGAGAGTGTTGGCTGCTGTTCCGCCTCCTGTCCTGCAGGGAACGCTCTGACAATCATCCTGCCACCTTTCTGTCGGGCTCTCTAAAAGTGAAATCTTCCTGCTGCCCCTCTGTCCTTTGCTGTGTGTGATCACGAGTCACCCACCCTCATCTGTGGATTTCCGGTCATCCAGCTGTCAGTCACCTCTTTTCTGCTGCTGCTACTGTTGGGCGTGTGTAACCTCTCCCCTGCCAGTGTATTTTGGGGCATCCAACAGTCAGTCACCCCTTGGAAGTTCGGGGTAAATATTACATTCATGGACTGGAAGAACTGGGAAAGTCTCTGGGCTGCTCGCGAATCGTTTTGTTTATACATTAATTGATGTAAATGTATATGTCACCGCACTCTCAAACCACTTTCTGACCTTGGACTGAGTCACCACAGAAATAAATGTGTTTGGGGAGCAACTTAAGTTCAGCAACATCCATCCGACTTTTGGAATATACATTCGGAGAGCCTGCAATACAAAGGACCTCTTCCTGCAATGTTGTAATATAAGAAATCTGTAACAAATACCAAACACAGGAACATGAAATTATCGGATATGGTGAAGAGTAAAATGACGGATTTCCTTCTGCTCTCCATCTCTGGGTCACTGTGATTCTCTCCCTTGCTGTCATCCCTTAGTCTCTTATGGACTCAAGTGGTCACGAAAATGTGTCTGACTGTCAGAGCGTTGAGGAACAGAATTAAAGCGATTGGGTACAATAGGGTTAAAAACATTTCAAACCTGTCAATTCACACTGATCCAGGATCAGTAAAATAGCATGTCTTTGGAAAACAGAAGCATGATATATTGTTGAGGATATCTGCAGGCTGATGTACAAAATAGAAGCGGACGTTTGCTAAACTGAGCAGAATGCAGATTGCTGATAAAACCACAGTCGCAATTTTCTCGGTGCAATATTTTCCTTCCAGCTTCTTGCAACAAATGGCCACAAGTTGATCAAAGGTGAAAGTGATGGTGAAGCAGACAGAAAAGTCTCTGGCAGCACCAGCCAGGACACTGGTCACTATAAACACAGGGGTGATATCCAGGAAAGATATTGGAAAGTAATAAGAATTGATACGGTTCATTATCACGGCAGTAGTAATGAGCAGTAGATCCGCCTTTGCAATGGGCATCAGGTAGCCAATGGGCCGCAACTTCCACGGTTTAGCATCACAGACGCCAGTAAATTAACTGTAAGAGAGAGAAGGGAAAAGGGACTCGAATTACTAATCAAACATTTTGCGAGTCCGAGCCAAAGAGTAAGGGAAGGGCTGTAGTACCAAAAACAGGTTTATTGGAGGCCGGTCAGGGGTAGAAGTTAATAAGCAAATCACAACTGGCCTCCACGCCACCCAGTTCTGGGTTTAACCGAGCCGGAACAGGGGGAGGCAGGCAACTGCTCACAGGGGGCACGTTGGAAATGCAAATATTTAAATGAAACTGGAATTTTCTGATTTAATCTGTGTTCGACATGTAACTCTGGCCCCTGGTTATCCCCATTATAACAACACACCGCAAACAAAAACACTCAGTATTGGCAGAGTCAGAACTGACACCCACTCCAGGATCGGTCACTTCCCCTCCACCAAGATTGGATTTCCCCTGAGATTGGATTCTCCCCAGGATCAGACACTTCCCCTCCACCAAGATTGGATATCCCCTGAGATTGGATTCTCCCCAGGGTCAGACACTTCCCCTCCACCAAGATTGGATATCCACTGAGATTGGATTCTCCCCAGGGTCAGACACTTCCCCTCCACCAAGATTGGATATCCACTGAGATTGGATTCTCCCCAGGATCAGACACTTCCCCTCCACCAAGATTGGATATCCCCTGAGATTGGATTATTCCCAGGATCAGACACTTCCCCTCCACCAAGATTGGATATTCCCTGAGATTGGATTCTCCCCAGGATCGGACACTTCCCCTCCACCAAGATTGGATATCCCCTGAGATTGGATTCTCCCCAGGATCAGACACTTCCACTCCACCAAGATTGGATATCCACTGAGATTGGATTCTCCCCAGGATCAGACACTTCCACTCCACCAAGATTGGATATCCACTGAGATTGGATTCTCCCCAGGATCAGACACTTCCCCTCCACCAAGATTGGATATCCACTGAGATTGGATTCTCCCCAGGATCGGACACTTCCCCTCCACCAAGATTGGATATCCACTGAGATTGGATTCTCCCCAGGATCAGACACTTCCCCTCCACCAAGATTGGATATCCACTGAGATTGGATTCTCCCCAGGATCAGACACTTCTCCTCCACCAAGATTGGATATCCACTGAGATTGGATTCTCCCCAGGATCAGACACTTCCCCTCCACCAAGATTGGATATCCACTGAGATTGGATTCTCCCCAGGATCAGACACTTCCCCTCCACCAAGATTGGATATCCACTGAGATTGGATTCTCCCCAGGATCAGACACTTCCCCTCCACCAAGATTGGATATCCACTGAGATTGGATTCTCCCCAGGATCAGACACTTCCACTCCACCCAGATTGGATATCCACTGAGATTGGATTCTCCCCAGGATCAGACACTTCCCCTCCACCAAGATTGGATATCCCCTGAGATTGGATTCTCCCCAGGATCAGACACTTCCCCTCCACCAAGATTGGATATCCCCTGAGATTGGATTCTCCCCAGGATCAGACACTTCCACTCCACCAAGATTGGATATCCACTGAGATTGGATTCTCCCCAGGATCAGACACTTCCACTCCACCAAGATTGGATATCCACTGAGATTGGATTCTCCCCAGGATCAGACACTTCCCCTCCACCAAGATTGGATATCCACTGAGATTGGATTCTCCCCAGGATCAGACACTTCCCCTCCACCAAGATTGGATATCCACTGAGATTGGATTCTCCCCAGGATCAGACACTTCCCCTCCACCAAGATTGGATATCCACTGAGATTGGATTCTCCCCAGGATCAGACACTTCCACTCCACCAAGATTGGATATCCACTGAGATTGGATTCTCCCCAGGATCAGACACTTCCCCTCCACCAAGATTGGATTTCCACTGAGATTGGATTCTCCCCAGGATCAGACACTTCCACTCCACCAAGATTGGATATCCACTGAGATTGGATTCTCCCCAGGATCAGACACTTCCACTCCACCAAGATTGGATATCCACTGAGATTGGATTCTCCCCAGGATCAGACACTTCCCCTCCACCAAGATTGGATATCCACTGAGATTGGATTCTCCCCAGGATCAGACACTTCCACTCCACCAAGATTGGATATCCACTGAGATTGGATTCTCCCCAGGATCAGACACTTCCCCTCCACCAAGATTGGATATCCACTGAGATTGGATTCTCCCCAGGATCAGACACTTCCACTCCACCAAGATTGGATATCCACTGAGATTGGATTCTCCCCAGGATCAGACACTTCCCCTCCACCAAGATTGGATATCCACTGAGATTGGATTCTCCCCAGGATCAGACACTTCCACTCCACCAAGATTGGATATCCACTGAGATTGGATTCTCCCCAGGATCAGACACTTCCCCTCCACCAAGATTGGATTTCCACTGAGATTGGATTCTCCCCAGGATCAGACACTTCCCCTCCACCAAGATTGGATATCCACTGAGATTGGATTCTCCCCAGGATCAGACACTTCCCCTCCACCAAGATTGGATATCCACTGAGATTGGATTCTCCCCAGGATCAGACACTTCCCCTCCACCAAGATTGGATATCCACTGAGATTGGATTCTCCCCAGGATCAGACACTTCCCCTCCACCAAGATTGGATATCCACTGAGATTGGATTCTCCCCAGGATCAGACACTTCCACTCCACCAAGATTGGATATCCACTGAGATTGGATTCTCCCCAGGATCAGACACTTCCCCTCCACCAAGATTGGATTTCCACTGAGATTGGATTCTCCCCAGGATCAGACACTTCCCCTCCACCAAGATTGGATATCCACTGAGATTGGATTCTCCCCAGGATCAGACACTTCCCCTCCACCAAGATTGGATATCCACTGAGATTGGATACTCCCCAGGATCAGACACTTCCCCTCCACCAAGATTGGATATCCACTGAGATTGGATTCTCCCCAGGATCAGACACTTCCCCTCCACCAAGATTGGATATCCACTGAGATTGGATTCTCCCCAGGATCAGACACTTCCACTCCACCAAGATTGGATATCCACTGAGATTGGATTCTCCCCAGGATCAGACACTTCCCCTCCACCAAGATTGGATATCCACTGAGATTGGATACTCCCCAGGATCAGACACTTCCCCTCCACCAAGATTGGATATCCACTGAGATTGGATTCTCCCCAGGATCAGACACTTCCCCTCCACCAAGATTGGATATCCACTGAGATTGGATTCTCCCCAGGATCAGACACTTCCACTCCAACAAGATTGGATTTCCACTGAGATTGGATTCTCCCCAGGATCAGACACTTCCACTCCACCAAGATTGGATATCCACTGAGATTGGATTCTACCCAGGATCAGGCACTTCCCCTCCACCAAGATTGGATATCCACTGAGATTGGATTCTCCCCAGGATCAGACACTTCCACTCCACCAAGATTGGATTTCCACTGAGATTGGATTCTCCCCAGGATCAGACACTTCCCCTCCACCAAGATTGGATATCCACTGAGATTGGATTCTCCCCAGGATCAGACACTTCCCCTCCACCAAGATTGGATATCCACTGAGATTGGATTCTCCCCAGGATCAGACACTTCCACTCCACCAAGATTGGATATCCACTGAGATTGGATTCTCCCCAGGATCAGACACTTCCCCTCCACCAAGATTGGATATCCCCTGAGATTGGATTCTCCCCAGGATCAGACACTTCCCCTCCACCAAGATTGGATATCCACTGAGATTGGATTCTCCCCAGGATCAGACACTTCCCCTCCACCAAGATTGGATATTCCCTGAGATTGTATTCTCCCCAGGATCAGACCACCTGCCCTGGTCTGACATCCCGCCTCCCTGGCATTCAAACCCTGGGATCAGACCCCTCCCAGAAATTTATCACACACACTAAGCAGGACTGGGTACTCACAAACCCCTCCCAGGATTGGATATTCTGGGATCAGAAGTCCCGAAGGGATTACACCACCCACACGGGACTGCAACACCACCCTTGGTTCGGACATCCCGGGTGTTAGGACCCACACATCAAGTCTGGAATCAGACACTCCGCATGCCCCATCCACCTTTCCGGACTTGGACCACACTCCAGTATGGGAGACCCCTCCCGCTGTTCGGAAAATCTCTTCCCACCCCGCCCAGACCCTTCAATGTCCCAGTTGCCAGACCACATTCCAGTATGGGAGACCCCTCCCGCTGTTCGGAATAACTCTTCCACCATCCCCACCCCCCCCCCCCCCGCCCAGACCCTGCAATGTCTCAGTTGTCAGTCCACACTCCAGTATAGGAGACCCCTCCCTGTGTTTGGGAATCACTCTCCCTCCTCCAGACCCTTCTCTGTCCCCATTATCAGATCACACTCTAGCATGGGAGACCCCTCCCCAGTTTTGGGAATCACTCTCCCTGCCCCAGACCCTTCTCCGTCCCAGTTGTCAGACCACACTCCAGCATGGGAGACCACTCCCGCTGTTGGGAATCACTCTCCCTCCTCCATACCCTTCCCTGTCCCAGGTGTCAGTCCAATCTCCATCATGGGAGACGTTGCCCTGGATTTAAGGACCAGCCACTCTCTCTCCCTGACTTCAACTCTCAAGACTGGGACTGCACTGCCCGATAGGAGACGGCTCCAGGGTTTGTGGATCGACAGTCCAGTGATCAGTAATGTCTCCACCCTCCCGTCCTCCGGAGTTGGTGATCGGATACTCCCAATATCAGGGAGCTCCCTGTACCTCGGGCTCATTGTTTGGACAATCCTGGGCCTGGGTCCTGCTCCAGAGTCCCCCCCCCCCCCCCCCCCCCCACTGTCCGACCGAAAGCCAAGCCAAGGCAATTAAAATCACCCTGACTTCAGACTTCAGGATGGGAACTAGTCAACGTAAATACAGACAGTCTGCGGAGCTAAAACTCTGGCAACTCGCACCCCACCTATGTCACTCACCTCTGTAATACCCAGGACTAATTACTGGATTAAAAATAAAATAATGGAATGGTTTTAAATCTGATAAAATTAGGAGGATGTTGAAAACACTCAGCAGGTCAGGCAGCATTTGTAGAGACAGAAAAGAGAGTTAACGGTTCAGGCTGAAAGCTTTTCATCGGAATTTGAATGTATTGCAGAATAACAGCTTTAAAGCAATGGTTAAAGCCAGTGAAAAGTGGGGTAGAGGGTGGAAATAGCAAAGGGGAATGTCCGTGATCGAATGGAGGGCAAAAGGATGATGGTGCAAGGCGACTGAGATAATTAAAGAGCAAGAGGCTGGGTCCAGAGGAGGTGTAAATGGTTACAGAATAACAGAGTGGGAGGGAAGTATGGAAAATCTGGCAACAAGCAGAAGGTTCCATTCGACTGGAGAAGTGACAGAGAATGGTGAGTGAACCCCAGGGGGATGGCCCAGTCTGCCAGCTGTGCACCAAGAGGTGATCCCCAGGGAAATCTCAAGGTCACATTTGCTGACAGACCGGAGGAGTCCAGCAAAGTGATCACACAATCTCCATTCGCTCCTCTCCCCAATGTCCAGGGAACTCCATTGCGTGCAATGAATACAATTACTAGCTTGCAAGAAGTGGGAGCAAATCCCTGTTTCACATGGAAGGAGTGCTTGTCCTTGGATAATGGGAAACGAGGAGCTGAAAGTCCAGGTGTTGCATCTCCTGCGCTCGCATGGAAAGGTGCTCCAGGAAAGGAAACAGTTATTGGGGGAATTGAGGAGTTGACCAGGGTTTCATAAGGAGCAGGGGGACGGGAGGGGAGCAGAATATACGGTTGTACATGGACATAGCCGAATGTGGCCGAAATCTGGCGGATGGAGCTTGGAATACGAAGGCCGGTAGGATGGAAGGCGAGGACGAATCGATCATTATTGTGGTCCTGGCACGGAGGGGAAGGGGTGGTGGCAGTAACGTGGGAAACGGGATGGACACAGTCGAGGGCCCTGTTCACCACAGTCCAGGGGAATATCTAGTTGAGGAACAATGAATATATTCCGTAAGCACTGGTGTGGAAGGAAGCATCATCAGAAAAGATGTAATGGAGGTGGAGAAACTGGGAAAATGGAACAGAGTCTTTCCATTAATTTCTTTCGGAGGAAATATAGTCAAGGTAGTTGTGGGAGTCAGTGGGATAATAGCGGATATTATTGGGAAGCCAATTTCCTGCAATGGAGGTGCAGAAGTCGGGGAAGAGAAGGGGAGTGTCAGAGATGGACAATTTGTAGACGGGGGATGGTTAGAAATTAGAAGAAAAGTTGACGAAAGATTCCAGTTCAAGGCAGCAGAAGGAAATGGCACCAGCACAGTCATCAAAGTATCAGAAAAACAATATGTAAAGGGAAGAAGCTGAGTAGAATTGGAACAAAGAATGGTCCATTTATCCTACACAAAGTCTCATCTCTAGGACCCAAACAGGCTTCCTTAGCGACAGCATTTGAGTGTGGAATATTCCAATGTTTATACTCGGGACATCCACTGTACAACAGGGTCATTGCCTCCAGGTCAAGATTAGGATCCTGGGAGGATTTCCATTCCCAGATGAGAGTTGCAGAGGAAAAGAGGTGTTCCAACAGGAATAGCGAGTGAATGAAAGAAATCAAATACAAATGGGGCCCTGGGAATGTATCAGCAGGAGATGGTGAAGGGAAACTGGCTTCAAATGGCCTCGTAGTGTCTGTCAGGCATCATCCCATCCACTATGACTTTAAGGACAGCTCGAGTGTACTGGAATTTGGATCAGAGAGGGGCAGACTGACATGGACAGAAATGTAGATGGAATTCTGGAGCAGAACTTTGAGCTCAGAAGGAAGTAAGTCTCGTGTGTCGTGGGACCATCGGGGCTGAATGAACCCGTGGATAAGGATTCTGAGCTTGAGGGAGGAGGGATAGAGATCTCTGAGGGATGGAAGTAAATTCTGAAAATAGAGTGAATAAATTTGACATAAAAATCCTTCAAGATATGCAATGGGAGATATTTGGTCAAGTTATCAAAAATAAGGTAAACTTTCTGCTTCGGTAGGATTGCATCCACATACTGAAAAGATAGAGGAGAGATAGTAGAGGCACGATTATCTGTTCATTAATAATCATCAGAATAGGGAATACTACCAGAGGAATGATGAACAGCTACTGTGAGCCTGGTATTTAAAAAAAGTAGATAGAACAAGTTCAAGGAACAATATTCCAGTTCACATAACATCAATGGTAGGAAAAATAATGGAACCCTCATTCAAAGATGAAATAGATAAACATCTAAAACAAACACATGACATAATGAAGAGAAGCCAGCAGGCATTCCAAAAGGGTATATATCCTTGGCCAACATGACAGAATTAATTGAATAAGTGTCAGAAATAATAGATACAAATATAATATGTTATATGTAATATACATTTGCATTCCAACGGCCTTCGATAAGGCACCACACAGCAGACTCATGACTAATCTCAAAGCAAGTGGAGTTAGGGGACAAGAAGCAGAATGGACGTCTAGCTGGTGTTCTCACTTTGGCAGAAGGATGTCATTGATATTCCCCAAGCATCGGCACTTGGACCACTCTTATTCACCCATCATAGAATTTACAGGGGATTGGGAAGAAAGAGTAAAATTCATAATTTACAGACAATTCACTGACTGACAGGTTACTGAAAGCAGATTAAATATTAACTTTCAATAAACAATAAACAACTGGATCAAAACTTCAATTACACTTAGTTATAGTAGAGATGATACCAGCATAAACGAGATGTGAAAGAGAAAGATGCCATAACTTTAGTGATGAAGAACTCAACAGAACTTATTTAGAGAGTTTTTATTTGTAAGTGATTGAGTTTTATTTGATGCAGTTGTTAATTTATGCATTACCGTTAATCACTCAAAATAATTACTGTGTCAGAAAACCCTCCTGCACACACTGGACAAAAACTGACCCATCTAAAGTACTCGAACTATAGTATTTCCAGTCAATATTTGGAAAGTTAAAGTCCCCCATAACCACTACCCTGTTACTCTCGCTCCTGTCGAGAATCATCTTCGCTATCCTTTCCTCTACATCTCTGGAACTATTTGGAGGTCTATAGAAAACTCCCAACAGGGTAACCTCTCCTCTCCTGTTTCAAACCTCGGCCCATACTACCTCAGTAGACGAGTCCTCAAACGTCCTTTCTGCTGCCGTAATACTCTCCTTGATTAACAATGCCACCACCCCCCCTCTTTTACCATCTTCTCTGTTCTTACTGAAACATCCAGATCCCGGAACCTGCAACATCCATTACTGCACCCCCCGCCCCCCTCTCACCATCTCCATCTGCTGGTGTCCCTGTCTTACTGCAGGCACTGCCCCTCTCACCATCTCCATCTATTGGTGCTCCAGTCTCACTGACGTTTCTGCCCCGCTCACCATCTCCATTTGCTGGTGCCACCGTCTCACTGCAATTTCCACCCCTCGCAACGTCTCCATCTGCTGGTGTCTCTGACTCACTGCAGTTACTGTCCCACTCACCATATCCATCTGCTGGTGTCTCTGACTCACTGCAGTTACTGTCCCACTCACCATATCCATCTGCTGGTGTCTCTGACTCACTGCAGTTACTGTCCCACTCACCATATCCATCTGCTGGTGTCTCTGACTCACTGCAGTTACTGTCCCACTCACCATATCCATCTGCTGGTGTCTCTGACTCACTGCAGTTACTGTCCCACTCACCATCTCCATCTGCTGGTGTCCCTGATTCACTGCAGTTACTGTCCCACTCACCATATCCATCTGCTGGTGTCTCTGACTCACTGCAGTTACTGTCCCACTCACCATATCCATCTGCTGGTGTCTCTGACTCACTGCAGTTACTGTCCCACTCACCATATCCATCTGCTGGTGTCTCTGACTCACTGCAGTTACTGTCCCACTCACCATATCCATCTGCTGGTGTCTCTGACTCACTGCAGTTACTGTCCCACTCACCATATCCATCTGCTGGTATCCCTGTCTCACTGCACTTGCTGCCCCTCTCACTCGCGCCATCTGCTGGTGTCCCTGATTCACTGCAGTTTCTGCCCCTCACAATCTCACAATCACTGCGATTTGCAACTTTGCCCAATTTGCTGTGGGTCCAAGGGGTGGTTTAGTTAAATTCAGCTGTGCATTCGAGTGAGGCATTTTTCACAACAATTCATGAATCATCTGCAGAGGAAATCCCATCTGAATCGGTCAGATTATCAATAAAATATAATCTCAGAATCAGATTTAAAATATTTTCAGGGCTCTGTGCTGCGAATATAAAATGTGCTTTCTGTCCTGTGGGGGAGTGTAGTGAATGGAATATGAAATGGGATTTAGTTCCAGTGTTTATCTCTGTCTATGATTTCACTAATTTAACAATGAGATAGAGAGAATATTTCAGCGCCTTCTTCAGCTCCTCTCTGAATTTAGTCTGGGTCACAACGTAAATACACATGTTGGTGCAGGAACTGAGAACCTGCAGCATCATTGATGTGTAATTTGCGGTATCGAGAGGCTCAGTGTCAGAGAAATTATCCCAAATATCTGCAATTCGCTTATAAATGACATACACAACCCAGGGCAGCCATAACAGTACAAAACTGCCAGATATACTGAAGAGTAAAACAATTGATTTTCTCCGATTCTCCATCTCTGGGTCCTTGTAATTCTCTCCATTTCTGTGACTCCGGAATCCCCTGCGTACTTTACTGGAGAATAAAATATGTCTGATCGTCAGAATATTGAGCAGCAAAATCAGCAAGGCCGGCACACAAGGGGTTAAAATGCGGTGAAGACATTTAAATGCGGCCCATATGAGGGAAGTGAAGAAGCTCGGTTTATGAACACAAAGCATTGGAACATTATCAATAATGTACCTTGGTTTATATGCAAAGTAAATTGGGAGAGACTGTACACAGCCCAGCACACTCACTGTTCCTGCATCCACAGCTGCCGCTTTCTTGGTGCAATATTTTGTTTTTAGCTTCTTACAACAAATGGCCACAAATCGATCAAAGGTGAAAGAGACTGTGAGCCAGACAGAAATAAATGTGGATGCAGAAAGCAGAACGGCCATGAGACAACACTTGGGAGTAGTGTTCAGGAATGAATCTGGGAAATACATTAAACCAATCCACAACAGTATGGGACTAGACATAACGACCAGGAGATCAGGCACTGCCATTCCCACCAGGTAGACAGTGATACATTTGGAGAGACCGCACTTTCCCCGGGACAGGATCACAATCGCCACCAAGTTAACTGGAACAGAGGGAAAAAGAAGCGGAGAAATTACTGATCAGACCTGGAGACAAAGCAGCAGTTTGACAGTATCTGGGCTGAAATTCCCAGCTTTGTTGCTGCATCGAGCAGTGAAAACTGATTCATTGACCTGGGCAGTGCTTTGTCATAGTGAAATGTTTAAAATACAATTATTATTGGTGAATTGGGAAATTGATCTAGAAAGCGAATAAAGTCAGCACTGGAACGACTGAAAGTACTGACTGAGGATGCAGTACCGGTGGGGAAATGAGAAGGTGTTTTACAGAGATGGAATCCAATGTGTTAAATGGGGATTTATCTCCAGATTGTCGTTCGGGAAGGTTTGAGAACAGCTGGTTCGTTTCTGTGGGTTCAGAGAACAGACAGAGGCTGGTACAAAGTGGGAAAAGTCTGAGAGCTGCTGCGGTGAGTTTGAGGGTTGGGATTTATTTGGAAGAGGAAGTTGGAAGTGAAGCAAGTGAGTGAGATTGGGAGGGCGAGAAGGAAAAGGTCATGTTCGAGCTGGAGGGGAGACAGGAGCAAACGGTTTGGGAAAGTGGATAAATTGAAGCAATGGGCAGAGGATTCAATAAAGTGAGAGGAGAGGCTGAGCTTCAGGGGGAGAGACTGCAGCAAAGCGTTCGTGCAGAACTAATTTATAGATCCCAGCAACAAAACTCAATTAATTTATTAAAAAACTAATATTGGTGCTGGAGAACGTGTCATTGGTTATCCAATATAGTCAATACATTTAGTTTGCACAGTCAATTAAATATCAATTTAAGCATATTTCTGTTATCAGCCTCGCTCTTTATTGAATTCAATCGTCACAGAAATTTTGAAGTACAGTATTTAAATAATGAATAACCATCAGCGAAGAACTGAATTTATTATGTTCATTAAGTCAATAAGTAAGGAATAGGAACTTTCTACAAAACAAAATGAAGACCTGACAGAAATAAATACTGAGGGACCAATTCTAACAGTAAAATGAACACAATCTGACAACTGACAGCTTCAACTCTCAGTTTTTCTCAATAATTACTTTGAATATTCCAGCACTTTATGCGAGTGATTTATTCACTCTGCTTCTTCCTCTTTCACTTTCCTTCAGGTTATCTTTTCCCCTCTGTTTCATTCTTCCTGCTCCTTCTCTAAGTTGCCCTCCCGAGCTCTCTGGACTCCTCATATCCTGAAAACTGTTACTTAATACCACTTTTCACACGCGATTTGTTCATCACATTCTGTGCCTGTGTTCTCTTCACCAGCCCCATGTTCAATGATTCTATTTTAAGAGTCAGTTTGTTCAATGGTGAAACATCTTTGAATAATTTAGTGTGTCTATAGAGCACACAAGTCTCCACCTGTTCACCTGCACTCTTCACTTCATCTTCAATACATGGAATAAACAGAATCAAAAGCTTCTTCCAGACAAACCTCAGAATCATTGAAATTCATTCTCCTGGAATTATAAAGTACACCGTTAGAATGTGGGGTAATTAAATTAATAAAACACCAACACCAGCGGTGCAGCTGATAATCTGCAGATAAATGAAAAGACTCTTGATTCAACTGATACAGTGTAAACCAATAAAACATCACATCAATACTTTCTGTTTTACAATGTAGTTTAGTGACAGTGAAGACTCCACGGTGAAACAGAGAAGGAGATGTGAAAGAGGCAGCAGTAAACTCAGTTCAGTAGCCAGACCTCTGAAGCAGCGTCAGACATACACAGTATATTTTATAACAGTGATAACCAATAAATACATTGAAATACCTGTTAAACTGAACCATGTTATTGGGTTGGGAGAATATTGTGCTGCCTCCTTGTAGCATAGATATTGTGGGTGGTCTCGGTATCAAACAGCGAAAAAAAATCATTAAAATATTCCAGGACCGGTTAGTTGCACATCACGAAAATGTGAAAATCTCCTGAAGCTCTTTTTCTTGATCTTAACCGAGACATCTGATTCAAATATATTACATAAACACAATAATCCAGTAAGTATTCCAGGGTTACTAAAACCAATACCATTAAATATAATGCAGCTCCTGCAAGACTGAAAGAGTAGACAATCAGGAGATTCCATCAGTAAATCGCTGGTAAAGAACAGGTGGCTGGGTGAAACACACAGTGAGAAATAATACCGTGTACAGCAGCACAGTTAACATCGAGTTACGCCATTATCAACTGATATACAGTCTTACCAGGAACTCCAATTGCAGCAAGTACAGGATAATAAATCAATGCGATCTGAAGGATTACTGAATATCCCATTTCTGTGAAAAGCAGAGACTCCTGTTAGCCTGGAATCCACAGCTCCAGCAGACACTCTGAGCTGATCCATTCCAATGGGTGCTGATTTATACAGGGGATAAGTCTCCACTGACACGGTTATACCCCTGATTATTGCTATTAGTTACACTCACCCAAACAAACACATTACATCAGCAGCTTTGACTCTGATGTAAATAATGTGTTGCATAAAACACAATCATTTCAATGTCAATGACTTTTTCTTTCAGCCAATGTGAATACCTGACTTTTCTCCACAGTATATTCCATCAGCCACTTTCTTGCCCACTCACTGAAGAAGTCCATATTCCGTACTCCGCCCCCTCTCTGTGTCATCCTCACAGCTTACTGTCTCACCTCAATTTGTGTTACCAGCTAACTGGATACATTACACTCCATCCCTTCATCCCACAATCAAACAGCCCCACGATTAGCGACCTTGTCTTCATCTGTTTAAGGCCAACAATCTATTTCAGATATTACTGCACTAAATCCTGCCTCTGCTCGTAAAGCGCGAGACCCTGCCTCCATTATTACTGCACTAGACAACGTCTCGGTTTGTTACACTCGGCCATGTCTCTGGTTCTGCTTTGTTTCACCCGGTCTCAGTTTGTACTACACAAGACCATTTCTATGTTCATAATACAATAGGCCCTGTCTTTACCCTGTATCTCACCCCAGGTTTCCCCTTCTGTGTTCCCATTGTGCTTGGCTTGGGAGTGTTTACTGGGACATTGTCGGTGGAGATTTACTCTGTATCCCTGGAATTTAGAAGGTTAAGGGGTGATTTGATCAATGTTTTCAATATCATAAGGGAAAATGATAATGTGTGCAGAGAGTAACTATTCCCACTGGCTGCGCAGTCAGGAACTTTGGGGCATAGTCTAAAAATTTAAACATAGCCTGAAAACCTTTTAAGCGTGAAATGAAGAAACACTTCAACACACCAGGTGTGATATTTGTTTGGAACTTTCTGACAAAAATGGCTGTTGATGTTGAGCCCCAGGTTTCATTTACTTTACATATAATGCTGTTGAAAAAATATTGCTAAAAAAACTGATACACTTTACAAGCAGGGAAGAAGGGAGACAGGGTGTAAGGAGTGCATGACAGCACCTTAGTAATAATCCCCACGTTCTGTCCAATTCATTATTGAGGCTTTCGTGTGAGTGTTTTAGGGTGAGTATTGGATCTATGTTTGATATCTTCAAACTACATTGACTTTCCCAGCAAGGGTAAGAGTTACAGGTTCGACATTAACCACAAAATGACTGAAAGCATGGTTGTCCAAGGAGAGAGGGAAGGAGAGAGTGATTAAAAGAGGGAGAGTGAGAGATAGTGTGAGAGAGACACAGATAATGTCTTGGACAGAGTTGGAGAAAGAGAGAGAGAGGGCGAGAGACAGAGAGAGATAGACAAAGAGACTGGGGAGAATAGTGTGAGAATGAGGAGGATAGAAAGTGAAAAAAACACATGGGAACAGGACCAACTGCAAGCTTCCCTTCAAGTCACACTCAATCCAGACTAGCAGTGAGATCACTGCTCTTTCACTGTCACTGGGTCAAAATCCTGGAACTGTCTTCTAACAGCTCTGCGGGTGTAATAACACTACATAAACTGCAGTGGTTTAAGGAGGAGATTCACCATCACTTTCTCAAGAGTGATTAGGGATTTGCAACAAATGCTGGCCCAGCCAGTAATGCACACATCCAACAAATAAATAAAGAAAATGCAAATTTGACGCTGAGTCACTTGAGGAGATATTAGACGAGACGACCAAAAACTTGGTCAAATAGGTTGGTCTGAGGGAGCGTCTTCAAAGAGGAAAACAGGTAGTGAGATGGAGAGGAGTACGAAAGGAATTCCAGAGTTTGGGCCTTGGCAGCTAGAAGGCACGGCCACGAATGGTGGGACGATTAAAATTGGGGCTGCTCAAAAGGACAGAATTAGAGGATCACAGATATTGGAGGACTGTGGAGCTGGAGGAGATTACAGGGGTAGGGAAGGGTCACGTGTGGAAGACAGTTCCAAGCTGCTACCATGCTGTGTGTGCAGAAATATTTCTTAATTTCACTCTTGAAAGTGTTTTAGAATAATGTTCGATTTTTAGACTTTGCCCCTGGTCGAAGACTCTCCCAGCCAGTGAGAAGGGTTTCTCTTCATCGTCCCTTAGTTCCATTATTATCTTGTGAACTTTGATCAAGCCATCCCTTAACCATCTAAATTCCAGCGATATAGAGTAGATCTCCATCTACAGTGTCCCATCAAATATTGCCAAGCGGAGTGCAGCCCGTAGTCAGCTATAGAGTAAATCTCCAACTTCTCTGTTCTATCAAACACCCCGGGGCAGGTAGACTGTGGCGTTCGATGCAGAGTAAAGCTGCCCGACAAGTGGACTGTAACAATGCACCGCACAGCACGACGAAAAACGGAAAGAAGGTGCCAACTCTTCATTTTGCAAGCTGGAACGTCAGAACTATGTGTCCCGGCCTGTTGGAAGACCTTACACAAATCAACGATTCTCGGAAGACCACCATCATTAACAACGATCTCAGTAGACTCAATCTGGACATTGCAGCACTTCAGGAGACACGCCTCCCTGCGGACGGATCTCTAAGAGAGCAAGACTACACCTTCTACTGGCAGGGTCGGGATCCTGAAGAACCAAGACAACATGGAGTGGGCTACACCATCAGAAACTCATTGCTCAGCATGATAGAGCCTCCCTCACATGGCACAGAATGCATATTGTCCTTCCGACTGCTCACGCCTCTGGTCCAGTACGCCTGCTCAGCATCTATGCTCCAACACGCTGCTCCCCACTTGAAGTAAAATACCAGTTCTATGAGGAATGCCATAATATCATTAGTAGCATTCCCAATATCGAACATTTGTTCCTGCTGGGGGACTTTAATGCCAGGGTTGGAGCTAACCATGACACATGGCCCTCCTGCCTTGGGCGTTATGGCATTGGAAGGATGAATGAGAATGGACAGAGACTGCTGGAGTTGTGTACCTATCACAACCGCTGCATCATTAACTAGTTCTTTCACACTAAACCCTGTCCACCAGTTTTAGCCAGGGACTGCGAGAAATACAGAGTCTGTTACAAACTGCTGGATTGTTTGTGAACTATCGTAACCTGGAGCTTAGACACTGGCCTGTGCTGGTAAAAACCAGTTTGAACTAATTAATTTATGTGACAAGACAAAGGCGAGAGCACAAGAAAAGAGACTTATTTGGGCACGGTATGATACTGGGGTCTTTGGGCCTGGGCCAATTAGGAGAAGATATGAACGAGGTGAGCAAGCTTAAACCAACCGGAAAGAGACAGCTCCGTTTTGGAGAGATAAGAAGGAGAATAAGTATAGAACTTCTCGGGAACAGAGCCAGCGATAAACTCTGGAGACCAACCATCCGAAGACCCTGCGTCTGCAACGCGGCTACGACGTAAAAGAGAGAGAGAATGGAACGCCTGGCCAGCGTCAGCTCTCCCCTTTTTCGGGTATTATCCTTTGTTTTCTGTGACTAGGTCAGGGAAAGGTCAGAGGAACCTAGTGGGTGTGCTTAGCAATTCTAGGTAACTTTGTTATTATCTGTGTAACCCAGTTTGATTTGCATGCTTTTGTCTAACCAAGTGTATAAGCCTTATTTCTACATTGTACAACAACGTGAATAAAGTAAATTGATATTTAAAGAAAGGACTGATTTTTCTCCTCTTTGTACTAAGCCATTAACTGTAGCCGGTGGATTAGTTGGAGGGTGGCTCTCCTGCAACCCGATATCCCAAACACCCAGCCTGAGCCTGAATTAAGAGGACTTAGTCCCACGTGATGGCCAGGATCAAGTGGGTGATGGGAATAAAGGGGCCAAAGGGGAGTTGACTCCACGCTACGGTTTACACCAGATTTCATGGAGGCACCCAAGGTCACGTCGTTGGCAACAGCTGGACCTCATCATCAAAAGGCGAGCCTCTATGAACAGTGTTCAAATCACAGGCAGCTTCCACAGAGTGGCCCAGGCCCAAAGACCCCGGTATCATACCGTGCCCAAATAAGTCTCTTTTCTTGTGCTCTCGCCTTTGTCTTGTCACCACTCCCTGGTGTGCAGCAAAGTTAGACTCAAACCAAAGAAGTTACATCACTCCAAGCAGAAGGGCCCCCATGCCCGCAAATCAACACAGCAGAATTTCTTATCTGCAGCTGTTTCACACGTTTCTAATTTCACTTGAAAAAGCCCTTCAAAACACTCCTACAGGGAATGCAGAAACCAAGTGGGCCCACATCAGAGATGCCATCTACGGCTCAGTAATGACCACCTATGGCAAACGTGAGAAGCAGAATGTGGACTGGTTTCAATCTTTGGAACCTGTCATAGCCGCTAGGCACATTGCACTGTTGAACTACAAGAAAGGCCCCAGTGAGTTAAAATCTGTAGCACTTAAAGTAGGCAGAAGCACTGCAAAAAGAACAGCCAGGCGCTTTGCAAATGACTGCTGGCAACACCAATGCAGTCGTATTCAGCCGACCTCTGACGCCGGAAACATCAGAGGAATGTATAATGATATTAAGAAAGCGTTTGGGCCAACTATCAGGAAGATAGCCCCTCTCAAGTCTAAATTTGGGGACACAATCACTGACCAACGCAAGCAAATGGACCACTGGGTGGAGCACTACCGAGAACTGTACTCCAGGGAAAATTTTGTCACTGAAACCGCCTTCACTGCAGACCAGTCTCTGTCAGTCATGGATGAGCTGGACGAACAGCCAACAAAATCGGAACTCAGCGATGCCATTGATTCTGTAGCCAGTGGAAAATCCCATGGGAAGGACGGCATTATCTCTGAAATAATCAAGAGTGCTAAGCCTGCTATACTCTCAGCAGTCCATGAACTGCTTTGCCTGTGCTGGGATGAGGGAACAGTACAACAGGACATGCAAGATGCCAATATCATCACCCTCTATATGGACAAGGGTGACCTTGGTGACGGCAACAACTACCGTGGAATCTCCCTGCTCAGCACAGTGGGGAAAGTCTTCCCTCGAGTCGTTTTAAACAGACTTCAGAAGCTGGCTGAGCATGTCTACCCTGAGGCACAGTGAGGCTATCGAGCAGAGAGATCCACCATTGACATGCTGTTCTCCCTTCACCAGCTACAGGAGAAATGCCACAAACAACAGATGCCCCTCTACTTTGCTTTCATAGATGTCACCAAAGCCTTTGACCTCGTCAGCAGATGTGGTCTCTTCAGACTACTAGAAAAGATCGGATGTCCACCAAAGCTACTAAGTATCATCACCTCATTCCATGACAATATGAAAGGCACAATTCAGCATAGCGGCTCCTCATCAGATCCCTTTCCTATCCTGAGTAGAGTGAAACACGGCTGTGTTCTCGCATCTACACTGTTTGATATCTTCTTCTCCCTGCTGCTCTCTCACGCACTCAAGTCATCAGAAGAAGGAATTTTCCTCCACACAAGATCAGGTGGCAGGTTGTTCAACCTTGCCCATCTTAGAACGAAGGTGAAAGTACGGAAGGTCCTCATCAGGAAACTCCTCTTTGCTGACAATGTTGCATTAACATCTCACACTGAAGAGTGTCTGCAGAGACTCATCAACAGGATTGCAGCTGCCTGCAACGAATTTGGCCTTACCATCAGCCTCAAGAAAACAAACATCATGGGACAGGACGTCAGAAATCCTCAATCCATCAATATCGGCGACCATGCTCTGGAAGTGGTTCAAGAGTTCACCTACCTAGGCTCAACTATCACCAGTAACCTGTCTCTAGATGCAGAAATCAACAAGCACATGGGAAAGGCTTCCACTGCTATGTCCAGAGTGGCCAAGAGAGTGTGGGAAAATGGCGCACTGACACGGAACACAAAAGTCCGAGTGTATCAGGCCTGTGTCCTCAGTACCTTGCTCTATGGCAGCGAGGCCTGGACAACGTATGTCAGCCAAGAGCGACGTCTCAATTCATTTCATCTTTCCTTACTCTGGAAAATCCTTGGCATCAGGTGGCAGGACCGTATCTCCAATACAGAAGTCCGCGAGGTGGACAACATCCCCAGCATATACACCCTAGTGAGCCCGCGGCGCTTGAAATGGCCTGGCCATGTGAGCCGTCTGGAAGATGGCAGGATCCCCAAGGACACATTGTACAGCGAGCTCGTCACTGGTAACAGACCCAATGGCTGTCCATGTCTCTGCTTTAAAGACATCTGCAAACACAACATGAAGTCTTGTGACGTTGATCACAAGTCGTGGGAGTCAGTTTCCAGTGATCACCAGAGCTGGCTGACAGCCATAAAGGCGGGGCTAAAGACTGGTGAGTTGAAGAGGCTTAGCTGTTGGCATGAAAAAAGAGAGAAGTGCAAGGAGAGAGCCAACTGTGTAACAGCCCCGACAACTAATTTTATCTGCAGAGCCCACGGAAGAGTCTGTCACTGTAGAATTGGCCTTTATAGCCACTCCAGGCGTTGCTTCACAAACGACCGACCACCTCTAGGCACTTACCCACTGTCTCTCGAGACAAAAAGGCCAAAGAAGAAGAAGAGAAGAAAGCTGCCTCTATATATACCTCTCTTTCGCCTCCTCCATCCAGATGGAGAGAGTAACAGTGAGAAAGAACAGGGACAGAGATGGAGAGAGGATAACAGAGAGAGGGAAGTATGGCAATGGGGAGAAAGAACCAGCGAGAAAGAGAAAGAGACAGGGAAGGAGAGTGTCGCTCAGCTTTACTGCAAAACTCTTTGCAGCAATCTGGAAGGAACCATGCAGGTCTTGTTCTGTGATGCAGTGTATGTGTCTGCAAAGATTCTTGAACAATTTCAAGTGACTGTTCATGACAAAAAAAAACTGGGCACTCACAACAACTGAACTTTCACGGGAACATTGGAGCCAGCTGCGGATATGGGTTTCTTACCAGCCTGCATAAGAAAGTGCACTATCTGCAGTTGTGTTGTCACCAAACGCAGCCAAACAGATGTATATGGGTTTTACAAAGTTTCGGAAAAGTGACAGAGAAAAAGGCATAGCCACACACACTCATAGAGGCACACTCACAGAAGCAGACACAGAAACACACACATATACACAGAAACACACACACAAACAAATGGAACACACACATGCACACAGAAACACATGCACACAGACACACATTCACACAGAACATACTCACAGAAACACACGCACTAAAACACATAGAGAAACAGAGTGACTCAGAGACAGAGAGCGGCAGAACAATATTTCAATTTCCAAAAGGAATTCGATGAGGTCAGCCTTAGATTTAAAAATGAACAATTTGTTTATCATCAAAGGACTAATACCACCTTATGTGTGTAGAAGTGTTGCCTAAATTCACTCCTGAAAGGTCTGCCTCTATTTTTTATACCGTGCTCACTGGTGCCAGACTCCCTGACCTGTCGAAATAGTATTTTTGACCCCAATACACCCCATCAGTTCCGCTTAATATCTCACCAAATTTGACCAAATCATCCCTCATCCTACAAAGTTCCAGGGAATACATACCTATTTGTTCCCCATTGCCCTGTAATTGAACCCTTGGAGCCCGGTAAACATTCCAGTAAATCTGCACTGCACTCAAATTGACAGGGGCCCCAAAGTCATTTTGAAACTTGAGGGGGAGAAATTGGTGGGCAATGAAATTGACGGAAGGGGAAAGTCAGAAAATGCCAAAGAAAGCGAGAGAAAGCAGAGAAAGAGACAGAGAAAGTCAGAGAGGGAGTGAAAGTCAGACACAGTGGGGTCAGTCTGATCTCTCCCGGGGTGAGTGACACAGAAACAGTGGGATCAGTCTGCTCTCTACCGGAGTCAGTGATACAAACACAGTCTGGTCATTCTGCTCTCCCCGGGTCAGTGAAAGAGACACTGTGTGGTCAGTCTGCTCGCCCACAGGGTCAGTGATACAGACACAGTAGGGACAGTCTGCTTTCCCCGCGGGTCAGTGACACAGACACTGTGGGTTCAGTCTGATCCCCCCGGGGTTTGTGATACAGACACAGTGGGGTCAGTCTGCTCTCCCCAGGGTTTGTGATACAGACAGTATGGAGTCAGCCTGTTCTCCTTCAGGGTCAGTGACAAAGACACTTTGGGGTTAGTCTGCTCACCCACGGGGTCACTGATAGAGGCACAATGGGTTCCGTCTGCTCTCCGCGGATCAGTGATATAGACACAGTGGGGTCAGTCTGCTCTCCCTGGCTCAGTGATATAGACACATTGGGGTCAGTCTGCTCTCCCCGGGGTCAGTGATACAGACATAGTGGGGTCAGTCTGTTCTCCTTAGCGGTCAGTGATGCACAGCATTTTCAGATTGCCACACCCCTGGGGTCAGGGAAACAGGCACATTGGAGTCAATCTGCTCTACACAGTGTCAGTAATACACAGAGGGGCCAGTCTGTTGTCCCCTTGAGTCAGTGATAAAGACACAGTGGGGTCAGTCTGCTCTCCCACCGAGTCAGTGGTGCAGAAGCAATGGAATCAGGCTGCTTTCCCCGGGGTCGGTGATACAGACACAATGCTGTCAGTTTGCTCATCCCGTGTCACTGATATAGACACATTGGTGTCTGTCTGCTCTCCCCGGGGCAGTGATGAAGGCAAAGTGGGATGAAACTGCACAGTGATACAGACACAGTGGGATCAATCTGCACTCCACGAGGTCAGTGATACACAGTATTTTCAGATTACCAAACCCCTGGAGTCAGGGAAACAGGCACAATCTTCTCTCCACAGTGTCAGTAATGCACAGAGCGGCCAGTCTGCTGTCCCCTTCGGTCAGTGATACAGACACAATGGTGTCAGTCTGCTCTCCCCGTGCTCGATGATACAGACACAGTGGGGTCAGACTGCACTCCTGTTGGGTCACTGATGAAGACAAAGTAGGGTCAGTCCGCTTTCCTAGGGGTCAGTGATGCAGACACAGTGGGGACAGTCTGCTTTCCCCTCGGGTCAGTGATACAGACACAGTGGGGTCGGACTTGTCTCCCCGGGGTCAGTGACACAGACACTTTGTTGTCAGTCTGCTCTCCCCACGTCAGTGATGCAGACACATTGGGGTCAGACTGCTCTCCCGTAGGGTTACTGATACAGATAGAGTGGGATCAATATGCGCTCCGCGAGGTTAATGATACAGACACAGTTGGGTCAGTCTGTTCTCCACAGGGGTCAGTGATACACAGTATTTTCAGATTGCCGTACCCCTAGGATCAGGGACACAGACACAGTGGGGCCAACCTGCTCTCCACATTGTCAGTGATACACAGAGGGGCCAGTCTGCTGTCCCTTTCGGTCAGTGATAGAGAGACAGTGGGGTCAGTCTGCTCTCCCCCGGTGTCTGGATACAGAGGCAATGGAATCAGACTGCTCTCCCCGGGGTCAGTGATACAGACACAATGGTGTCAGTCTGCTCTCCCGCGGGTCAGTGATAACAACACGGTGGGGACAGTCTGCTCTCCCCATGCTCGATAATACAGACACAATGGATTCAGACTGCACTCCTCAGGGCTTAGTAACACAGACACATTGGGGTCAGTCTGTTCTCCGGCGATGTCAGTGATAAAGACAGAATGGGGTCAGTTTGCTTTCCCAGGGGTCAGTGATGCAGACACAGTGGGATCAATCTGCTGGATCCTGGGTCAGGGATGCAGACACAGTGGGATCAATCTGCTGGATCCTGGGTCAGGGATGCAGACACAGTGGGATCAATCTGCTGGATCCTGGGTCAGTGATGCAGACACAATGGGGACAGTCTGCTTTCCCCTCCGGTCAGTGATACAGACAAGTGGGGTCAGTCTAGTCTCCCCGGCGTCTGTGATGCAGACATTAAGGGGCCAGTCTGTTCTCGTCCCGGGTCAATGACACAGACACTTTGGGGTCAGTCTGCTCTCCCACGGGCTCATTGATAGAGACACAGTGGGATCAGTCTGCTCTCCCCGGGCATAGTGATACAGACATCAGTGGGATCAGTCTGTTCTCCCCGGGTCAGTGATACAAACAAAGTGGGGTCAGTCTGCTCTCCCCGGGTTACTGTTACAGACACAGTGGGATGTAACTGCACAGTGAAACAAGCATAGTGGGGTCAATCTGCTCTCCACAGTGTCAGTGATATACAGAGGGGCCAGCCTGCTGTCCCCTTCGGTCAGTGTTACAGACACAGTGGTCTCAATCTGTTCTCCACATGGATCAGTGATACACAGTATTTTCAGATTGCTGTACCCCGAGGGTCATGGAAACAGGCACAGTGGGATCAATCTGCTCTCCACATTGTCAGTAATACACAGAGGGGCCAGTCTGCTGTCCATTTCGGTCAGTGATACAGACACAGCGGGACCAGTCTGCTCTCCCCCGGTGTCTGGATACAGAGGCAATGGAATCGGTCTGCACTCCCCGGGCACAGTGTTGCAGGCAGAGTGATGTTAGTCTGCTTTCCCCGGGGTCAGTGTTAACGACACGGTGGGGACAGTATGCTCTCCCCATGCTCTATGATACAGACACAGTAGGATTAGACTGAAAAGTTCTGGGGTTAGTGACACAGGCACACTGGTGTCAGACTGTTCTCCGGCGATGTCAGTGATAAAGACAGAATGGGGTCAGTCCACTTTCCCAGGGGTCAATGAGGCAGACACAGTGGGATTAATCTGCTGGATCCCGGGGTCAGCGACACAGTCACTTTGGGGTCTATCTGCTCTCCCCTTTGATCAGTGATGCAGACACAATGGAGTCAGTCTGCTCTCCACCGGGTTCCATGATAGATACTCACTGGGGTCAGTTCGCTCTCCCTGAGGTCAGTGATACAGAAACATTGGGGTCAATCTGCTACCCCCGGGAATATGTGTTGCAAACGTTGAGGGGTCAGTCTGCTCTCCCCGGGGTTAGTGTTACAGATACAGACAGGTCAGTCTGCTCTCCCGCGGGGTCAGTGGCACAGACACAGTGGGATCAGCCTGCTCTCCACGCGGTCTGTGATACAGACTCAGTGGGGTTGTCTGCTCTCCCCCGGGGTCAGTGAGACAGCCAAAGTGGTCTCAGTCTGCTGTCCCCTTCGGTCACTGGTACAGATGCAGGGGTGATAAGGGGAAAAGATTACATAAAATATTATGATATATTAGCCTATGTTGTGGAAATTGGAAAAGAGAAAGCCGGAACGACGTTTTCTGAGTGTAGTCTGGAAAACCAGGTGGTCATATGTCCTCATCCTCAATCTAAAACAGCAGAGTCAAAATGTGGATGTAATGCCACTGTGAATTGCATCATGGAAACTAGAAAAGCATTGTCAGGGCTAACCCATGTGGTCGATATGGGAAAGGGGAGATATGTCTTAACCAGTACGCAGAAGGAATACCAGTATAGACATAACAACACTTGTCCAGTGAGCAACAGTACGTTCTATTTCAACCCACAAATACCAACCAGAATAGGAATGATGGAGTTGGTAGACATACATAAACGAAAGACAGAAATTATAAGCGTGATAGAAAGTATTAAAGAGGACTTGATAACTTACCTCCAGGAATACGAATATACTATTCAGCCATTGCCCACATGCTGGAGTAAAGAGAGAAAGCAGCTCGAATCCATAGCTGTAGTGTACGACAATCTGGAACAACAGTCGAAGAAGCTACAAGATGAGGTTGATCAGATAAACGATTCTACTTGGTGGGAGGACTTATGGAACTGGGGGTCAAATGTGTAGACTCACTCCTGGTTTAACATTATCTTCCATGTCCTCACAGTGGTTTTAGGTATCATGGTGATATATGCGCCGTGCTTAATTTGAAAACATAAGGGAGTGCTGCACTATCGCAGGGTCGTACTGAGGGAGTGCTGCACTGTCGCAGGGTCTATTCTGAGGGAGCGCTGCACTGTCGTAGGGTCAGTACTGAGGGAATGCTCCACTGTCGGAGGGTCAGTACTGAGGGAGTGCTGCACTTCAGAGGGTCAATACTGAGTCACTACCGAGGGAGCGCTGCATTGTCAGAGGGTCAGCACTGAGTGAGTGCCACATTATCGCTGGGTCAGTATTGAGGGAATGCAGCAGCATCGAAGGGTCAGTACTGACTGAGTGCTGCACTGTCGAAGGGTCAGTACTGAGGGAGTGCTGCACTGTCGGAGGGTCAGTACTGAGGCTGTACTGCACTGTGGGAAGGTCGGTAGTGAGGGAGTGTCACATTGTCGGAGGATTAGTTCTGAGGGAATGCAGCAGTATCGGGGGGGGGGAGGTGTCAGTACTGAGGGAGCGCTGCACTGTCGGATGGCCAGTCCTGAGGGAATGCTGCAATGTAGAATGGTCAGTACTGAAGGGTGTGCCTCACTGCCAGAGGATCAGTACTGTGTAAGTGCCACATTATCGGAGGTGCGGGTTTTCACGATGAGACATTAATATGAGGCCCCCTCTGCCCTCTTGTGTGGATGTAAAAGATCCCAAGGCACGATTCCAAGAAGAGCGGGGAGTGGGCTATTTTCCCTGGTGTTCCTGGGCCCAATATTTAACTCTAAGCAACATCAGTTCGAAATAAAAGCAGAAAGTACTGGAAATACTCAGCAGGTTTGGCAGTATCTGTGGAGAGAGAAATAGAGTTAATGTTTTAGGTCAGTGACAGAACTGTCAGTGGGATCTTGCTGTGCACTCAATGCCTGTCACGTTTCCTACAACACAACAGTGACCTCAGTTTCGATGGCCCTCATTGCTGTGAACAACTTTGGGATTACCATAGCTGGAAGCAGGATCAGTATCATTGGGAATTCTGTCTTTCTGATTGGCAGGTCAGAATTTGGGAATTCCGTCTTTCTGATTGGCAGGTCGGAGTTTGGGTATTCTATTTCTGTTTGACAGGTCAGAATTGGAAATTGTGTCTTTCTGATTGGCAGGTCAGAGTTTGGGAATTCTCTCTTTCTGATTGGCAGGTCAGAATTTGGGAATTCCGTCTTTCTGATTGGCAGGGCGGAGTTTGGGTATTCTATTTCTGTTTGACAGGTCAGAATTGGAAATTGTGTCTTTCTGATTGGCAGGTCAGAGTTTGGGAATTCTCTCTTTCTGATTGGCAGCTCAGAGTTTGGGATTTCTGTTTTTTCTGATTGTCAGGTCGAAGTTTAGGAATTCAGTTGTTATGATTGTCAGGTCGAAGTTTGAGAATTCTGTTTTTCTGTTTGGCAGGTTAGATTTTAGTCAGTTTGTGGGCCACTGGCAACAGGAATCTGTTGTCAGGAATCTGTTCCAAAGTAAACCCAGAGCTGAACCTGGTGAAATATGCCGCTGCCTGTTTCTTCACACAGGCAGATGACTGGGATGACATGGCTTGACAATATCTGTGGAAAGATCTGCGGAATGACTCAGAGTTTGAGAAGATCTGGAACGAGGACAAAGACAAATCTCAAAGCCTGGGTGGGTCTCTGAGAGGACATGATCACGGTGACAGCTAACACCATTAACGGGAGCCTGGTGCAAGAACTTGAACAATGATCTGGAAAGCTACGGAGCTGTCAACACAGACAACGCTGAGTTTAAACACAAGAGCTTCCACAATCTCCTAACCATCATCCTGAAGACTTTGAGAAAAGATTCCAGAGTGTCATAGAGCCATTCGCAGCATAGAAGGAGGAAATTCAGCCCATTGAGTCCATGCTGGCTCCCCATGGAACTATCCAGTCAGTCCCACTCCCCTGCTCATTCCCCGTAGACCTGCAAGTTTATTTCGTTAAGTGTTCATCCAATTTCCTTTTGAAATCATTTGGCTCCACTTCCATCACCCTCAAGGGCAGTGAGTTCCAGTCATTTCTGCACGCTGTGTAAAAAAATATTCCTCCCCCTCCTCCTTGCATCTTTCATCCTAAGCCTTCAATCTGCGTCCCCTAGTCCTTGTCCCAGCAGTTAATGGGAAGAGATTTTACTTGTCTAACTTATCAAATCCTGACATAATCTTGTAAACCTCTATCAAATTTCCCCTCAATCTCATTTGCTCTGAGGAGAACAATCCCAGCTTTTCCAATCTAACCTTGTAACTAAAATCCCTCGACCCTGGAACCATTCTGGTAAATCTCCTCTGCACCCTCTAAAGGGCCCTCACATTCTCCCTGAAGTGTTGTGAAGGAATATAGGTATAATAGGCTTGATTAAGTAGAATTTGGAAATAGTTGGTAGATTATACCTTTAGAGTTAAATATTTAATAAATGGTTAGTTTTCAGCGCTCACTGAGGTCCCCTTTAAGATGGTAGAGTTAAACATTTCAAGGTCTTTGTCAGAATAGATTCGCCATTACCAGGGACATGGGCGATAAACACACAGATTGAAATATCGTGTGTGACCTCAGTAAGAGGTAGCAATAAACCTTAATTAGAGTATAGGGTCGTTGTTCAGACAGTGCGGCTCCTGGGGTTGCTTTGGAGTGCCTTGGAAAGGGTAATTAACAACAAATGGGAACAAAAGACATCAGGTAAACACCATTATGAACACTTTCACCAGATAAAAGCCCACAAACTGCAAATTCGAGTAAAACAAATATATGGATTTTCAAAGGAACGACAAAAAAGTCACATGCAAAATTCAAAAGTCATATGACACCTTAGACATAGTATAGAGATACAAGGTACGAAAGAAAACACTGAGTGGTGTTGAATCCTCGACACCACTTCTCATCCCATGCCTTAATCGGGGATTTAAGGTACACGTTTACTTTAAATTTTGATGGATCTCCTGGATATTCTAAGATAATTTTGCTGTAGAATTAGCAAGACTAAACTTTTGGATTCTATGTTAGAAATAAGAATGTGTGTTGCATCTCTCAGTAATATTTGATATTGTGATATACTTATACACTTAAGAAGTTTATTGCAGGTTAAATATTTTAATAAATATATAAAAGTTAATAAATTGTCTCATGTAGTATTCTGTATACAATTGTAAGATCCACCTCTCTGTGTCTCTTTAAATGGAGAGATACGTATTGAAGAGAGTTTCCCAGACCCTTATAATATGTGGACTATTTATGATTAAGCCACAAAAATATTAGAAAAAGGTTATCTGAAAGATGGTAAAATTCTCTGTTGGTTTTCTTTCTTTGTGGGAAAGCTGGTGCAATTCTTTGGACTCAAATAAGTGTTTGAGAGTTTGTCTGGTTTCAGCTTGCTTAAAGGAGATTTGTGGGGATGTGCTGCTGATTTGGTTTAGTCCCTGCAAGGGGTTAAAGTCATAAACCAGAGCTTTATCATGGTTCAGCACAATTTCCCTGTTTTTATACTCAATGCCTACATTTATGAAGCCCAAGATCCCAAATGCTTTGCTGACGACTCTCTCAAAGTGTATTGGGGGATGAGCAACTATAATTTTGATTGATGGAACAAAGAGGTGGGAGTTGGGAATTCTGCCTCCATTTCCCACAAGGAGACGGCGTCCAAGGGCGGCAGCAAGCACTTTCTTTGTTGTAACCACGTTTATTTTGTCGCACTCTGAATCGTCTTGCTTGATGAGATGCTGTCGGGGTAGGTGGTGTCGGCCTGTACATGTGCTGCTGTCTCAACTGAAGTATTGTGGCCAGTTCTGGAAACTACACTTTATGAAAGACATGAAGGCTTTAGAAAGGGTGAAAGAGGAGATTGACCAGAATGGGAGCAGGGATGTGTGACTTCAGTGAATGTGGAAATAATGGAGAAACTGTGATTATTCACCTTGGAGCAGGGAATGTTAAGAGGGAGATTGACCAGAATATGAGCAGGGATGAGGGCCTCAGTTCATGTGGAGAGACTGGAAAAGCTGGGATTGTTATCCTTAGAGCATGAAGGGTGAGATTGAATAGAATGGTCCCAGGGATGAGGGACCTCAGAGCCCATGAAGTTTCATGGTATCAGGTAAAACATGGGCAAGAAAACCTCCTACTGATTAACACATACCACCCTTGACCCCCTCACT
Source organism: Heterodontus francisci (assembly GCF_036365525.1). Taxonomy (NCBI): domain Eukaryota; kingdom Metazoa; phylum Chordata; class Chondrichthyes; order Heterodontiformes; family Heterodontidae; genus Heterodontus; species Heterodontus francisci. The sequence goes on along the minus strand of NW_027141639.1, from coordinate 1,203,181 downwards.
CAGCTGATGAATCAGTACTCCTCTAAGTTGAACAGCACTTGGAGGAGGCATTAAGTGTGGCAAGGGCACAGAATATACTCTGCTTGGGGGACTTCACTGTCCATCACCAAGAGTGGCTCGTTAGCACCACTACTGACTGTAGTGGCTGTGTACCAAAGAACATAGCTGCTCTACAGAGTCTGTGGCAGGTGGTGAGCGAACCAACAAGAGGGAAAAACATACTTGACCTCGTCCTCACCAATCTGCCTATCGCAGATACATGTGTCCATGGCAGCATTGGAATGGGCTGTGGCAGCAATGTGTGCCATCAGCAAGATGCACTGGAGTAGCACACAAAGGCTCCCCTGACAGCACCTTCCAAACCCACGACGTCTGCCACCTAGAAGGACAAGGACAGCAGATAGATGGGAACATGACCACCTGCAAGTTTCTTTCCAAGCCACAGACCATCCTGACTTGGACAATGTTGCTGTTCCTTCACTATCAATGATTTAAAATCCTGGAACACCCTTTCTAACAGCACTGCAGTGTACCTGACCCAGATGGACTGTAATGGTTCAATCTCACAACCAGCCTCTGAAGGGCAATTAGGGATGGGCAATAAATGCTGGCCTATCCAGCGATGTCTACATCCTATGAACAAATAAAGAACAAAAAAGTTTCTCAGGTTCAATGTAAAACTAACTGCAGTTTTCTTTTCACTTTATATTATTTATCAAGACCAATATAACAATGAACTGCAATATAAATCGCCAATACCTTATGAAGCCGAAGATAACAATCAACAATAACTTTATTCATCATCGTTTAGTAGTACAGAACGTGGGTATTGCTGAAAATAGAGACATGTTATCGCAGTATTTCATCTTGCACTTAAATCAATAAATTAACTGTTTAATTAGAAGAACTAAACACTATGAAGATAAAAGCAACATTTAAAATGGAACAAATTGAGTCCTTGCAAATTTACAGTCCAATGTTGCTTCAAGTCATCACAGGATGTTGCTCGTAGTTCTCACAGGATGTTTGTTGCTTGAAGTCTTCATGGAATGTTGCTTTCCTTCTCGAGCGAATTGCAATAATTAATGACTTGCAAACTCTTTCAATGGAACCAAGCTGACTTTAGAGTTTTTGAGGGGTAAAATATTGTCACAGTCCAACTTCCCTTCCTTCAGTTTAAATGACCAGAGATCTCTATCTTGGCTTGAGTTTTTAGAATTTTGAAAGATAATAACTAGACTAAATTCCCATTCCTTCAGTTTAAATGGTTGAGAGCTCTTTTTCCAGGTGCTGACGCCACAGCGGTGTCTTCTGTCAATCTGTCTGTTAGAAAAAACTGTCTTCAACTCATAAGCCAGTTCAAAACTGAATTGTAACAAATGTATTGCATCAGGTTCACTCCCAGTGTCTCTTTCTATGGTAACGAGAATGCACCCTTTAATTGCAGTCTCCAAATGGCTGTTTCTAAGGCAATGAAAATGCACCTTCCTTTAACTCCTAAGGTTTGCCGGCTCTTAAAGCAATACGGATCACTTGAAAGCCTCAAAGGCAAACTGCATATTCTGAAAAACTACAGGACCATGACACCTCCACCCCCAGTGGAATGAAACGCCATTCCCGAAATGTGTTTCATTACAATGACTAAAAAAAATACAAATTGAAAAAATGCTAGTATCTTTTTTCCACGCATTTACAGATTTACACATTTCTGGAAAAAAAAAAGTTTAAACTACAGCAACAATTTCCACCAGAATATTTTGGCTTTAAATGTTCAAAAGGTTGTTCCAATTAACAAGCATCATCTTGCAACTGTTTCGTGTTATCATTCCAATTCTGCCTATTGTCCATCACCTCAGCCAGGTGAGCTGCACAGCTAGGAGCACCGACCACTAATGGTTTCGCTATTCTCTGAGAAGTTGCTCGAGTGCCCCTTAACCTATATGGCATCAATTGACACTGAAAATCCCTGTCCGGTGTAACAGAAGCTGATTTTTTCTTACCCTGGGGTGTCAAAGGAATTTGATAGTATCCTTCCAACATAGCTGTCTCTTTAAGGCACATTGTGTTGCCCATCTGTCCATACAGTCCTTTAAATCATATTTTGGGTAGGAGTCTGCCTTCTTTACCACAGTGACGTTTCTAGAGTCTATGCAAGTTTGAGCCGTCCCACCAGGTTTAGTCATCAAGACCATGTAGGAATTCCAGCTGCCCTGACTAGGTTCATCTCAGCTGCCCTTCAGCATGCATTGTACCTCTGCTTCCACGTGGGCCTGTCTATCTGGACCGAAGCTCCAAGGATGTCAGTTTAAAGGAATGGCTCCCCATATACCCACATCATGTGTGGCTAAGGTTGTACATCCTGGCTTATCCCTACAAACTTTTTGAAACGTTGTGAAAACCCTGGTTAGGACCTCACACTGTTTTGCCTCTAACTGTAAAAGCCTATCGTTTAATTTTCCCTAGCCATTCTGCATTCGCTAATCGAATAGTTGGAGGTTCAATCTGAGAATTTCCTCGGCTTACTTCTGCCTCACCCTCACTATCCTTTTCCTTCTCCACAGACCTGATCACCTGACACACCTGTACTGGCTTATCCTCCTCCCTGCGGTAATATGGTTTGAGCATATTAACTTGACACAACCGATTCTTCACCCGGCGATCAGGGGTCTCAATCAAGTAATCTACGTTACCCACTCTTTTGATCACTCTACATGGGTCACTAAACAGTGTTTTCACTGATTCTCCCTGTCTCGGTAACAACACTAATACCTCATCCCCTGGTTTTATGGTATTTAGAGGATTCCCCACTATTTGACAGGTGTAGCATGACCTACAAAATTGTCTCACATCCTTTGTAAGACCTGCCATTGATAATGTTGCTTATGTGTGATTTGGTCATCCGAATTCCCCTACATCCTGAAAAAGGAATATCGTGTGCTAACCTTAATAATCCTTATCAATATTTAAGTGGTACCACAATCTGTTCAACAACTGTCCAGTTTTCACTGGCAGGTCTATGAGGCAGTCTCCATTTCCTCCTCAAAACCTCGTTTGCTATATAATAGCTTTCCAGAACTCCTTTAACCTCATCTTCTGACAGAGCCATCTGTACTATTTGATAGATCTCTGGATCAGCTTGCTGTGCTGCAATGATAGATGCTCTGTTAAACACCTCATTTGGATTGTCTAAATTCCCAAATAAGGTTGACGATGCCTGATTATCAATATGTGGTGCCCTATTTACCTCCGACAATGGATCCTGTTTAGCCATTGCTTGAGTAAGTAACAATGCAGGAAATATTCCAGGCAGTTGTTCCTGTAATTGGTCCTTTTCCTTAATTTCACATGATTCCTCTGTAACCAAAGGAGAAACTGATATTTTTGAACCGGCAAAATTCATTGCCTAGTAGTAGATAAATTCCATTAAATGTTAAACTGTGGACAACACCTACAGTTACTATCTCAGATATGAAGTCACTGTCTCGGCGTACCTTATACAAAGGTACGGTAATACACATCCTCCAATTCCATGAACTAAAACTGTAGCGTTCGAGTCACTCTCTGGTGGAAACCTCATGTCTTTCCCCAGCAAGAGGTCTTGGGTCGCTCCTGAGTCCCTGAGTATAATGATAGGTTTTCCTGCCTCACTACCTGCCTTTGGCAGGAGGCGGTGGCGTCGTGCTATTCTCACTGGAGATGGTGAGAGGGAGACAGTAACTGTAGTGAGACAGGGACACCAGCAGATGGAGATGGTGAGAGGGGAACAGTAACTGCGGCGAGACAGGGACATCTGCAGATGGAGATGGTGAGAGGGGAACAGTAACTGCGGCGAGACAGGGACACCAGCAGATGGAGATGGTGAGAGGGGAACAGTAACTGTAGTGAGACAGGGACATCTGCAGATGGAGATGGTGAGAGGGAGACAGTAACTGTGGTGAGACAGGGACATCAGCAGATGGAGATGGTGAGAGGGAGACAGTAACTGTAGTGAGACAGGGACATCTGCAGATGGAGATGGTGAGAGGGAGACAGTAACTGTAGTGAGACAGGGACATCTGCAGATGGAGATGGTGAGAGGGAGACAGTAACTGTAGTGAGACAGGGACATCTGCAGATGGAGATGGTGAGAGGGGAACAGTAACTGCGGCGAGACAGGGACACCAGCAGATGCAAATGAGACAAAACGGTAGGTGGTGGTGTCGCGGTGTTATCACTGGACTAGTAATCCAAAAGCCAAAAGTATTTCCCTGGCGACTGAGGTTCGAATCGCACCACAGCAGAAGTGGAATTTGAATGTAATTAATAAATCTGGAATTAAGCGCTAGTCTAATGATGGCCGCGTAACCATTGTTTTGCTTTTGTAAAAACACATCAGGTTCACTAATGTCCTTTAGCGAAGGAAATCTCCTGTGCTTACCTGATCTGGCCTACATGTAACTCCAGACCCACACCAATGTGCTTACATGCCCTCTGAAATGGCCCATCAAGCCACTTAGTTGTAACAAACCGCTGCAAAGCAATAAAAAGGAATGAAACTGGACGGACAACCCGGAAACGACAATGGCGTATCCAGCCCTGTCGACCCTGCAAAGCCCTCCTTACTAACATCTGGGGGATTGTGCCAAAGTTTGGAGAGCTGTCCCACAGACGAGTCAAGCAACAGCCTGACAAATTCATACTCCCGGAATCAGACCTTACAGACAATGTCCAAGATACTGCAATCACTGTCCCTGGGTATGTCCTGTCCCACCGGCAGGACCAATGCAAGCAGTGGTGACGGGACAGTGGCCTACAGTACGGAGGAAGTTGCCCTGGGAGTCCTCAACATCAACACCGGACCACATGAAGTCTCATGGCATCAGGTCAAACATGGGCAAGGTAACCTCCTACTGATTACCACCTACCGCCCTCCCTCAGCTGATGACTCTGTACTCCTCCATGTTGAACACCACTTGGAGGAAGCATTCAGGGTGGCAAGGGCACAAAATGTACTCTTGGTTGGGGACTTCTACCTCCATCACCAAGAGTGGTTCGGTCGCACCACTACTGACCGAGCTGGCCGAGTCCTAAAGGACATAGCTGCTAGACTGGGTCTGCGACATGTGGTGGGGGAATGAACACCAGGGAAGAACATACTTGACATCGTCCTCACCAACCTGCCTGCCGCGGATGCTTCTGTCCAAGACAGTATTGGTAGGCGTGACCACCGCACAGTCCTTGTGGAGACGAAGTCCGACCTTCATATTGAGGATACCGTCCATCGTGTTGTGTGGCACCATCACCGTGCTAAATCGGATTGATTTTGAACAGATCGAGCAACGTAAAACTGGGCATCCATGAAGCGCTGTGGGCCATCATCAGCAGCAGAATTGTACTGAACCATAATCTATAACCACATGGCCCGGCATATCCCCCAGTCTACCATTTACCATCAAGCCAGGAGACCAACCCTGGTTCAATAAAGATTGCAGGAGGGTTGCCAGAAACAGCACCAGGCATACCTCAAAATGGGGTGTCAACCTGGTGAAGCTACTACACAGGACTACTTGCATGCCAAACTGCATAACAGCTTGCAATAGACAAAGCTAAGCGATCCCATAACCAACGGATCAGATCTAAGCTCTGCAGTCCTGCCACATCCTGTCCTGAATGGTGGTGGACAATTAAACTACTAACTGGAGGAGGTGGATCCACAAATATCCCAACTTCAATGATGGGTGAGCCCAGCACATCAGTGCAAAAAGTAAGGCAGAAGCATGTGCAACGATATTCAGCCGGAAATGCCGAGTTGATGATCTATCTCGGCCTCCTCCTGAAGTCCCCAGCATTACAGATGCCGGACTTCAGCCAATGCAATTCACTCTGCGTGATATCAAGAAACGAGTGAAGGCACTGGATACTGCAAAGGCTATGGGTCCTGACAATATTCCGGCAATTGTACTGAAGACCTGTGCTCCAGAACTTGCCACACCCCTAGCCAAGCTGTTCCAGTACAGCTGCAACCCTGGCATCTACCCTGCAATGTGGAAAATTGCCCGGGTATTTCCTGTACACAAACAGCAAGACAAGCCCAACCCGGCCAATTGCCACCCCATCAGTCTAATCTCAATCATCAGTAAAGTGATGGAAGGTGTCATCAACAGTGCCGTCAAGCAGCACTTGCTTAGCAATAACCTGCTCAGTGATGCTGTCTAGGTTCTGCCAGGGCCACTCATCCTGATCTCATTACAGCCTTGGTTCAAAATTGCACAAAAGAGCTGAACTCAAGAGGTGAGGTGAGAGTGACTGCCCTTGACATCAAGGCAGCATTTGACCGAGTATGGTATCAAGGAGCCCTAGCAGAATTGGAGCCAATGGGAATCAGGGGGGGAACGCTCTGTTGGTTGGAGTCATACCTAACCCAAAGGAAGCTGGCTGTGGGTGTTGGAGGTCAATCATCTGAGCTCCAGGACATCACTGCATGAGTTCCTCAGGGTAGTGTCCTAGGCCCAACCATCTTCAGCTGCTTCATCACAGATCCTCATTTCATTTTGGAGAAAGTTCATTTTCTTTACATACTGACTGAATAAATAAACAGAACAGAATCAGTTATTCACTAATGGTGATTTGTTCATTAAATCTGTGCTTTAAATTCCCTGTGAATGATAAATTCAATAAAGACCGAGACTGATTTGATGAATACATTGCTATTTAAATGTAATTGAATGTATGAAGTAGATGTATTGAACATATTTTATAACCAATGAACTGTTCTCTATCATCAATGACTACAGAGATTAATGTTTCAATGCATTAATTGAGTTGTGTTACTGGGATCTCTCCATTAGATTTCCTCTAACACGCTGCTGCAGTCTCTCCCTGTGAATCTCATCCTCTCCTCTCACTGTATTGAATCCTCTGTCTCCTCATCCAGTGCATCAGTTTATCCACTTTGCCAAACCATCTGCTTCTTTCTCCCCTCCAGCTCTAACATGTACTTTTCCTTTTGGCTTAAAGCTGTCATTTCGTTCTTTATACTTTCACGAGTGGGAACAGTTTCTCTCTATCTACTCTGTCTGGACCCCTCATGATTTTGAATACCTCATCAAATCACCTCTCCGCCTTCTGTTCTCAGCGGAAAACGCTCTCATTTCTCCAATCTATCTTCAGAACTGAAATTCCTCATCCCTGGAACCATTCTAGGGAATATTTATGTTCCCACTTAAATGTGGTGCCCAGAACTCGACACAATACTCCAACTGAAGCCGAACTAGTGCCTGATATAATTTCAACATACCCAATGGAAGATGCTGCTATGGATACACAAATGGGTCCCTGTTATGGTGGTCTTTTTGTGGTGTATGTCGAAAATTCCTTGTTCCATTACTACTCATCCTCCTTCCCCTTTTTCCAGTACATTGATGAATGTATCAGTGATGTTTTCCGCTCCCGTTCTGAACTGGAAAACTTCAAACATCATCAACTTTGCGTCCAATTTCCACCTTTCTCTACCCTTCACATGGTCCGTCTCTGACACATGCCTTCCCTTCCTCGACTTCTCTCTCTCCAGCACTGGTGATCACTTGCCCACTAATAATCAATATAAGCCCATCGGCTCCCACAGCTACCTCGACTACACTTCTTCACAGTGCCTCCTGTACGGACTCCATTCCATTATCCCAGTTTTGCCATTTCTGATGCATCCGTTTTTAGATTAGAGATACAGCACTGAAACAGGCCCTTCGGCCCACCGAGTCTGTGCCGAACATCGACCACCCATTTATACTAATCCGACACTAATCCCATATTCCTACCAAACATCCCCACCTGTCCCTATATTTCCCTACCACCTACCTAAACTAGTGACAATTTATAATGGCCAATTTACCTATCAACCTGCAAGTCTTCTGGCTTGTGGGAGGAAACCGGAGCACTGGAGAAAACCCACGCAGACACAGGGAGAACTTACAAACTCCACACAGGCAGTACCTGGAATCGAACCCGGGTCCCTGGAGCTGTGAGGCTGCGGGGCTAACCACTGTGCCACTGTGCCGCCCTCCAGCTTCCAACAACAGTGCTTCTGATAAGTTTTCTGATATCCTCAACCGAGGATTCACCGCCAATGTCGTTGATAGGGCCACGACCGTGTCCGACCCATTTCCCGCACTTCTTACCTCACGCCTTCCAGAACAGCAACAGGGTTCCCCTTGTCCTCATTTTCCACCCCACCAGCCTCCTCATTCAAAGGATCATCCTCTGCCATTTGCACCACCTCCAGTGCGATGTCACCGCCAATCTCATCTTCCCCTCTCCTCCCCGATCAAAATTCTGAACGGATCGTTCCCTCAGGGACACCCAGCTCCTCTCCTCCATCACCCCCACGAATTGATCGACTTCCCCCGACACCTTCCCATGCAATCACAGCGGGTGTAATAGCTACCCTTTTACATCCTCTCTCCTCACCACCCAGGGCTTCAAGCACTCCTTACAGGTGAAGCAGCGATTTCTTGTAATTGTTTCAATTTAGTATACTATATTCACTGCTCGCAGTGTGGTCACCTCTACACTGGGGAGAGAAACCCCAGATTGCGTGATCATTTTGTAGAATATTTCCACTCTGGCTGCAGCAAGACCCCGAGCTTCTGGTTACTTGCTATTGCAATTGACCATCCTGCTCCCAGGTCAACATTTCAATCCTGGGCCTTCTGCAGTTTCCAGTGAACCTCAACACAAGCACCTCAACCTCTGATTAGGCACTCTACAGCTTTCTGAACTCAACATTGAGTTCAACAATTTCAGAACATGAATGTTTATTTTATTTTATTTTACATTGTTGTTAACTGTGTGGCTGTTTTAAACGTGTCTTTTCACCATTTTGCGTTTGGACAGAGTCGTTCATTATTCTGCCATTTGCATTTTTTCCGGACTTATGCTTTTGTATTTCAACACAACTGTCAGCACTCCCTTGGCCTTTGTTCCATGCCACCTTTGTTAGTTAATTTCTCCTGCCGTCACAAAGTCTCTCTTTTGTTCTTCTTCCCGTTCCCCTTTTTCACTTGTTCAATAACTACTATATTTCTAACTTTTGCCTGTTATAATGGAATGTCACAGACCTGAAACGTTAACTCTGTTCCTCTCTCCACAGATGCTGAGTTTTTCAAGCACTTTCTGTTTTATTTCAGCATAAACTCCTTCCTCTTGTACTCCATGCCCCTATTGATAAAGCCAAGAATACCGTATGCTTTATTGACTGCTCTCTGAACCTGTTCTACCACCTTCGGTGATTATGTACATACATCCCCAGGTCCCTCTGTTCCTGCACCCACTTTAGAGTTATACCCTTTGCATTATACTGTTTTTCCATGTTCTTGCTACCAAAATGAATCACTTCACATTCCTTCGTATTGAACTTCATCTGCCACCTGTCCACCCATTCCACCGACTTCTCTATGACTTTTTGAAATTCTACACTATCCACCTCAAAGTTCACAATGCTTCCAAGTTTTGTATCATCCGCAAACTGTGAAATTGTGCCCTGTACACCAAGATCTAAATCATTAATATATATCAGGGACATCAAACTGTCCCAAAGCTGATCCCTGGGCAACTCCACTACAACACTTCCCCTAACCCGAAAATGATGCAGTAACCACAACACTCTGTTCCCTGTCAACCAGCCAATTTTGAATACATGTTGCCACCAATGTTGTTCCTTTGTTTAAGAAGGGTAGCAAGGATAATCCAGGAAATTATAGGCCGGTGAGAATTATGTCAGTGGTAGGGAAATTCTTAGCGAGGATTCTTCGGAACAGGATTTACTCCCATTTGGAAACAAGCAAACTTATTAGCGAGAGGCAACATGGTTTTGTAAAGGGGAGGTCGTGTCTCACTAACTTGATTGAGTTTTTTGAGGAATTGATGAAGATGATTGATGAAGGAAGGGGAGTGGATGTCGTCTATATGGACTTCATTAAAGCCTTTGACAAGGTCCCTCATGGAAGACTGGTACAAAAGGTGAAGTCACACGGGATCAGGGATGAGCTGGCAAGATGGATACAGTTCTGGCTCGGTCATAGAAGACAGAGGGTAGCAGTGGAAGGGTACTTTTCTGAATGGAGGGCTGTGACTCGTGGTGTTCCACAGGGATCAGTGCTGGGACCTTTGCTGTTTGTATTATATATAAATGATTTGGAGGAAAATGTAGTTGGTCTGATTAGTAAGTTTGCAGATGACACAAAGGTTGGTGGAGTTGCGGATAGTGATGAGGATTGTCATAGGATACAGCAGGATATAGATTGGTTGGAGACTTGGGCGGAGAAATGGCAGATGGCGTTTAATCAGGACAAATGTGAGGTAATGCATTTTGGAAAGTCTAATGCAGGTGGGAAGTATACAGTAAATGGCAGAACACATAGGAGTATTGACAGGCAGAGAGATCTGGGCGTACAGGTCCACAGGTCACTGAAAGTGGTAACGCAGGTGGATAAGGTAGTCAAGAAGGCATACGGCATGCTTGCCTTTAGCGGTCGGGGCATAGAGTATAAAAATTGGCAAGTCATGCTGCAGCTGTACAGAACTTTAGTTAGGCCACACTTAGAATATAGCGTGCAATTCTGGTCGACACACTACCAGAAAGACGTGGAGGCATTGGAGAGGGTACAGAGGAGGCTTATCAGGATGTTGCCTGGTCTGGAGGGCATTAGCTATGAGGAGGGGTTGGATAAACTCGGCTTGTTTTCACTGGAACGACGGAGGTGGAGGGGCGACATGATAGAGTTTTACAAAGTTCTGAGTGGCATGGACAGAGTGGTTAGTCAGAAGCTTTTTCCCAGGTTGGAAGAGTCGGTTACTAGGGGACATAGGTTTAAGGTGCGAGGTGCAAAGTTTAGAGGGGATGTGCGAGGCAAGTTCTTTACACAGAGTTTGGTGAGTGCCTGGAACCTGCTGCTGGGGGCGGTGGTGGAAGCAGGTACGATAGCAACGTTTAAGAGGCATCTTGACAAATACATAAATAGGAAGGGAATAGAGCGATACGGTCCCCGGAAGTGCAGTAGGTTTTAGTTTAGGCAGGCATCAAGATCGGCGCAGGCTTGGAGGGCCGAATGGCCTGTTCCTGTGCTGTACTGTTCTTTGTTCTTTGTGCTTTGTTTGAGATGCACTTCCTGGCACCGGAAATGTTCACCAGGGTAGAGGTAGCGCAGGACAGCAGTCCCGTCTGCCTCCCGATTGTGGTCAATTAAAGTACAAGAAGCTCGTTGTCAGTTTGTTCGAGGGGCGGGTTTGAATTTTGAAGAGGATGCATGGGTTACACACACTGTCCATTGCTGACTAGCCAAATGGAGGTTGGTACAGAGTGAAGAGCTATCTATGTACAATTTTATCAAATTTACTTTCATTGCTTTTTAAGCAACTTCAATTTATAATATATACCACCAAATATATATCGGTAATATCATATATTCTCTGTTACATCATTTACTATTCCTTTCCTTAGAAATTTTACATCCACTATCTTACTGTGAGCAAGGCCATGGGAGGTGCCTCAGTATTATCTATTTCTGTATTGCATTAATTTTATTTTTCTTGACAGTAAAATCATCTTTATTACTTATCCTCCTCTTTTACTTTCTCTTCATGTCATGATGTATTATCTTTGGCTGCGAGAGTAACTGGATGTGCCACCTGTTCTCAGGACTTTGCCAACATTGCTTTGAAATGTGCTGCTGGAATGCATGGTCGGCACTGCAGTTGATTTCTGACCTTACTTGTCTGTCTTCAGGGAAATATATAGGGAGATATTATCATCTCACAGTCACCTGCTTCCTCCTTGAAAACCGGGTGTACAGCAGTTGAAAATCCAGGGGAGGGGTGTGGGGGGGGGGGGGGGGGGGGAACCTTGGCCATCTTAAAGATGCCCAATGCCCATCTGATGCAGTTTTCAGAAACTCCTATAAATGGGCGAGGCACCCACCTGACTGAAACAGGCATAAAATTAAGGCTGCTTAAATAAGCAGAACAGGATCCTATGCCGGTTGCAGATCCTTGATTACAAACTTCTGTTAACAATGTGCACACTCTAACTGCATAACCAGTAGTCCAATTTCACACAAAGGACAGTGGAAATTTAGAACTCTCTCCCCCAAAAGACTGTGGATTGTGGGTCAATTTAAACTTGCATGACTGAGATTGTTAGAATGTTGTTAGGTATAAGTATCAATAGATATGGAGAAAAAGGCTTGTAAATAGAGCTGAGGTTAAGATCAGCCATGATCTAAAAGATTTAAAAGTCAGTTGATAGGTAAATTGGACATTGTAAATTGCCCCTAGTGCAGGTAGGTGGTAGGAGAATTGAGGGAAGGTGGGGATGTGGTAGGGAATATGGGATTAATGTAGGATTAGTATAAATTGGGAGGTTGATGGTTGGCACAGACCCGGTGGGCCAAAGGGCCTGTTTCAGTGCTGTATCTCTATATGACTCTATGGCCGGAATTTTTGATTTGATATAACGGCCCCGGGGCCGTTGCGCCCGAAGCGGATCAGGCCACCGATCCCGCTCTGCGTCACCTGGCCGCCGGCAGAACACGCTGATCACCTAATGAACGGGCCCGCGGCGTAACTCCGAAAAGAAATGGCGCGCGGGCGGGAACTTCAGCATCATGGGGGGCGGGGCCACATACACAGAAGGCTGACTGTTAGCCCTACATAAAGGATTACTGATTGTAAACAGAGCAGTGAGTTCCCCATTTGATGTAAAGGAAGATCCAACTGCCTTAAGGTCTGGAGATTTTAAAGGCTCCCTACCTTGCAACACAGAAAGACCGGGAGTCAACAATATTGCTCTTAGTGGTGATTGAGGGCAGAAGCAATCGCGTTGCCCCCCGATTCTCTGACGATTCACTGCAAGTCCTCCTGCAGGCCGTTGAGGAGAGGAGAGACATTCTGTTCAGCTCAGATGGGAGAAGGAGACCCTCCGACGTGACCAAGAGGGCTTGGCTGGTGGTTGCAGAGGAGGTCAGCAGCCGAGGCATTGTGAGGCATACATGGATGCAGTGCCGCAAGCGCCTCAATGACCTACTTCGCTCTGCCCGGGTAAGGGGCAGTCCTCATTCATCTAATCGGTTATGTGCCAAGGGAGTTTTTTACTGTACCATGATGCAATGTGGAAGCCCTGTATGATCAATGCCTGGCTGCTGCTTTGAAATGGGACACATCATGGGCAAGTCTGAGATGAATGCTGATGCTGTGGTGTTAAAGTTGTGCCCAGCACTGTCACAGCAGTGAAATGCAATTCCAGCCCTTTGGGTGACAGCGTAATATGCCATTGACTATGTATAAAATAAGTATCTTTGTTTATTCAGGAAAAGAGGGCACACAATGTCCGGGAGAGGTCATGTACCGGTGGCGGTGTAGCCACCCAGGCATTCCTCACCAGAATGGAGGAGGATGCTTTAATTATAGCCGGGGAGGAAGGAGGATGCGACGTGGCAGATGGCGAGGCCATGAGAGTGAGTGTTCCAGAATGTGGAGTAACTCTTCATTATTGGGATGGTGGTGGTGAGGCTGCGCTACTGTGCCAATGATTTGGTGAATGTCAAATGCCCTGAATGTTGCCCTCAATTGTAACATCACCCAGATGTAACCTGCTGGAGGCACAGACTTGTGCTTAACTCTGGATTGATGATGAAACTGATCACTATGCTTTTCCCAACAGGCAAATCCCAGCATGTACCAGGAGGTGTTACTGTTGCCCGACCATCCACCTCTAAGGTGGAGGAGGGCATCTCAGAGGGTGCACCGTCACATCATCGCGACGCCCCAAGTACCTCAGCAGGTACTGACACTTCGGTTGTGATCGCTGTGTCTGGGGAATCAATGTCACATACTGGTGTGAGCACAGCACAGTTGCCGGGCCAGACACCAGAGGCAGAATCGGCCGATGCATCACACACGTGGCTCTGAGATTATCCTTTCGTCGGGCGATGTTGCAGGTGCAGAATGTGGTCCATGAAAATCTGGCGGAGTTGCCTGAAACATTGTGCGCTATGACTCATACTCTGCAGACATCCATCCAGAGTATGAGTTCAGCAAACTCACAGGCATTTGAACATCTGGCTTCCTACATTGATAGACTGGTGGCTGCAGTGGAGGGACCAGTTTTCATATAATTCGGGACATCAGAGTGAGTGTGGCCTCCCTGGACCAGAGTATCAGAGAGCATAATCTGACGTGACTGTGCCAGGTTGAGGACACTCAGCTCTCTGATGCCACTATTGAGGACCACCAGAGCCTCATGAGGGCACAGGGGCAGCAGATCGCAAATGGGAGCTCCTCTCACGGCACTTCTGATGCATCCGGCAGCTCCTTGCTCCTTCCGCCAGGGACATGTGAACCGCTAAATCCCGTGGTGATAGAGAGTGCTCATGATATTTGTCATGAGAATCCTGAGATGCCAGGGTCCACACAGCCACGAGCCTGCAGAGAACGTCCGCCCAAGTCATCAAAAGCAGCGCAGCAACAAGATCAGCCACCTGCCTCTGGTAAGTCTGTTGGTGAGGGATCAGGTACACGAATGAGCACATGTAAATGGATTAAGAGAACACTTTAATATCACGACTGATGCACTGGGTGACTTGAAGTACATTTATTTGATTTGTAAAACAATAGTGTTTGATTAAATTTGAGATTTTACCAATGGACATGTCATTCCTGAAGTCAGATATTACATAGTTAGTCAACTCAAGTTGTCTCAAATGTGAGGCCACAATCTTGGGTCGCGTCCCTCATGATGTGGTGGCTTGGTTATTCGCTTTGTCTCACCCCCTAAACGTTCGAGATTTTGCACTGTCAGATCCTCACAATGATTAATGCCATAAAGCACATTGAAATGTGTGAAGATTTATATCATTTCAACTGAAACGCATTCCTTTAGAGATTCCCTTGTTCCTCTAGCAGTTAGAGCCTAGTCACATTCAGCTTCCTCTCCACGATCATCATTAGACTGATGCCCATCTTCCACATCAGAAACATCGTCATCATCTGAGGACACATCGTGCTGACATTGATCATCCTCCAGAGCATCTCCATGTTCAATCACCAGGTTATGCAAGGCACAGCAGACGACAATGATTCTGAGGGGTAGGCGGTGGCAGAGTGATATTATCACTGGACTAGTAACCCAGAGACCCAAGGTATTTTTCTGGGGACATGGGTTTGAATCCCACCACAGCAGAAGGTGGAATTTGAATTTAATTAATAAATCTGGAATTAAAAGCTAGTCCAATGATGGCCATGAAACCGTTGTCGATTGTTGTAAAAAACCCATCTGGTTCACTAATGTCCTTCAGGGAAGGAAATCTGCTGTCCTTACCTGGTCTGGCCTACATGTGACTCCAGACCCAGAGCAATGGGGTTCACTCTGACATGCCCTCTGAAATGGCCTAGCAAGCCACTCAGTTATAACTAACCGCTACAAAGTCAATGAAAAGGAATGAAACCGGACGGACCACCCGGCATCGACCGAGGCACCGGAAATGACAACGGCAAACCCAGCCCTGTCGACCCTGCAAAGTCCTCCTTACTAACATCTGGGGGCTTGTGCCAAAGTTGGGAGAGCTATCCCACAGACTAGTCAAGCAGCAGCCTGACATAGTCATACTCATGGAATCATTCCTTACAGACAATGTCCCAGACACTGCCATCACCATCCCTGGGTATGTCCTGGCCCAGCAGCAGGACAGACCCAGCAGAGGTGATGGCACAGTGGTATACAGTAGGGAAGGAATTGCTCTGGGAGTCCTTTACGTCTACTTCGGACCCCATGAAGTATCATGGCATCAGGTCAAACATGGGCAAGGTAACCTCCTACTGATTACCACCTACTGCCCTCCCTCAGCTGATGATACAGTACTCCTCCATGTAGAACACCACTTGGAGGAAGCACTGAGGGTGGCAAGCGCACAAAATGTACTCTGGGTTGGGGACTTCAACGTCCACCACCAAGAGTGGACTGGTAGCACCACTACTGACCGAGCTGGCCGAGCCCAAAAGGACATAGCTGCTAGACTGGGTCTGCGTCAGGTGGTGGGGGAACCAAGAAGAGGGACGAACATACTTGACCTCGTCCTCACCAATCTGCCTGCTGCAGATGCTTCTGTCAAAGACAGTATTGGTAGGCGTGACAACCGCACAGTCCTTGTGGAGACGAAGTCTCACCTTCACTTTGAGGATACCATCCATCGTGTTGTGTGGCACTCGCACCGTGCTAAATCGGATAGATTTCGAATGGATCTAGCAATGCAAAACTGGGCACCCATGAGGCGCTGTGGGCCATCATCAGCAGCAGAATTGTACTGAACCATAATCTCTATCCACATGGCCCGGCATATCCCCCAGTCTACCATTACCATCAAGCCAGGAGACCAACCCTGGTTCAATGAAGATTGCAGGAGGGTTGCCAGAAACAGCACCAGGCCTACCTCAAAATGAGGTGTCAACCTGGTGAAGCTACAACACAGGACTACTTGCATGCCAAATTGCATAATAGCATGCAATAGACAAAGTTAAGCGATCCCATAACCAACGGATCAGATCTAAGCTCTGCAGTCCTGCCACATCTAGTCGTGAATGGTGGTGGACAATTAAACTACTAACTGGAGGAGGTGGCTCCACAAATACCCCAACTTCAATGATGGGTGAGCCCAGCACATCAGTGCAAAAAGTAAGGCAGAAGCATTTGCAACGATCTTCAGCCTGAAGTGCCGAGTTGATGATCTATCTCGGCCTCCTCCTGAAGTCCCCAGCATCACAGATGCCAGACTTCCGCCAATTCGATTCACTCTGCATGATATCAAGAAACGACTGAAGGCACTGGATACTGCAAAGGCTATGGGTCCTGATAATATTCCGGCAAATGTACTGAAGACCTGAGCTCCAGAACTTGCCGCAACCCGAGCCAAGCTGTTCCAGTATAGCAGCAACCCTGGCATCTACCCTGCAATTTGGAAAATTGCCCAGGTATGTCCTGCACACAAAAAGCAGGACAAGTCCAACCCGGCCAATTACCGCCCCATCAGTCTAATCTCAATCATCAGTAAAGTGATGGAAGGTGTCATCGACAGTGCCATCAAGCAGCACTTGCTTAGCAATAACCTGCTCAGTGATGCTCAGTTTCGGTTCCGCCAGGGCCACTCAGCTCCTGATCTCATTGCAGCCTTGGTTCAAAATTGCACAAAAGAGCTGAACTCAAGAGGTGAAGTGAGAGTGACTGCCCTTGCCATCAAGGCAGCATTTGACCGAGTATGGTATCAAGGAGCCCCAGCAAAATTGTAGCCAATGGGAATCAGGGGGGTAAACGCTGTGTTGGTTGGAGTCATACCTAGCCCAAAGGAAGCTGGCTGTGGTTGTTGGAGGTCAATCATCTGAGATCCAGGACATCACTGCAGGAGTTCCTCAGGGTAGTGTCCTAGGCCCAACCATCTTCAGCTGCTTCATCAATGACCTTCCTTCAATCATAAGGTCAGAAGTGGGGATGTTCGCTGATGATTGCACAATGTACAGCACCATTCGAAACTCCTCAGATACTGAAGCAGTTAGTGTAGAACTGCAGAAAGACCTGGACTATATCCAGGCTTGGGCTGATAAGTGGCAAGTAACATTTGCGCCACACAAGTGCCAGGCAATGACCACCTCCAACAAGAGAGAATCTAACCATTTCCCATTGACATTCAATGGCATTATCATCGCTGAATCCCCCACTATCAACATCCCAGGGGCTACCATTGACCAGAAACTGAATTGGAGTAGTCATATAAATACCGTGGCTACAAGAGCAGGTCAGAGGCTAGGAATCCTGCGGCGACTAACTCACCTCCTGACTCCCCAAAGCCTGTCCACAATTTACAAGGCGCAAGGCAGGAGTGTGATGGAATACTCTCCACTTTCCTGGATGGGTGCAGCTCCAACAACACTCAAGAATCTCGACACCATCCAGAACAAAGCAGCCTGCTTGTTTGGCACCCCATCCACAAACATTCACTCCCTCCACCACCGACGCGCAGTGGCAGCAATGTGTACCATCTACAAGATGCACTGCAGCAACTCACCAAGGCTCCTTACACAGCACCTTCCAAACCCGCGACCTCTTTTACCTCGAAGGACAAAAGCAGCAGATGCATGGGAACACCACCACCTGCAAGTTCCCCTCCAAGTCACACTCCATCCTGACTTGGAACTATATCATCATTCTTTCACTGTCACTGGGGCAAAATCCTGCAACTCCCTTTCTAACAGTACTGTGGGTGTACCTACCTCACATGGACTACAGCAGTTCAGCAAGGCAACTCACCACCACCTTCTCAAGGGAAATTATGGATAGGCAATAAATGCTGGCATAGCCAGTGACGCCAAAATCCCGTGAATGAATAAAAAATAAACTTACAGGATACGGAGTTATTCTCCCCTTTGACAAAAAAAAATGATTATAACTCTCAGGTATTTTATTCTTAACCTCTACATTCCTCTTAGTTTTAGTATTTGGTTTCACATTCACAGCTGTGGTTAAAGCTATAGCCTGGTCTGCCAGACGCTCAGTCAGTCTTTTTCTCTGCACGAACTTTGCGTACCCCAACAAGTCCTCTGGGTTCACCTCGCAATTTCCAGCACTCTGAACGAAGATGACCCGTTTTGCTGCAATGATGAAACTTGAGCTTGCAAACCGCACTTCTATCCTCAGCATCTTCCTTTCTAACATGAGTAGGCAGTTCAAAATGAATTGTAACCAATGTATCGCATCGGGTTCACTCCCATTGTCTATATCTATGGGCGGCACAGTGGTGCAGTGGTTAGCACCGCAGCCTCACAGCTCCAATGACACGGGTTCAGTTCTGGGTACTGCCTGTGCGGAGTTTGCAAGTTCTCCCTGTGTCTGCGTGGATTTTCGCCGGGTGCTCATTTCCTCCCACCCCCAAAGACTTGCCGGTTGATAGGTAAATTGGCCGTTGTAAATTGCCCCTAGTGTAAGTAGGTGGTAGGAGAATGGTGGGGATGTGGTAGAGAATATGGGTTAATGTAGGATTCGTATAAATGGGTGATTGTTGGTCAGCGCAGACTAGGTGGGCCGAAGGGACTGCTTCAGTGCTGTATCTCTAAAAAAATAAGTAAACGAGAATGCACCCTTTGAATCGCCGTCTCCAAATGGCTGTTTCTAAAGCAACAAAAATGAACTTCCTATAACTCCTCGGGCTTGCCGGCTCTTAATGCAATAATGATCCCTTGCAAGCCTTAAAGGCAAACAGCATATTCCGCAAAAAGACTACAGGGCCATGACACTATAAACAATCAGTCTGCAACATGAATGCAAACAGGCACACACTGTTTAGTTTAGTTTAGAGATACAGCACTGAAACAGGCCCTTCGGCCCACCGAGTCTGTGCCGACCATCAACCACCCATTTATACTAATCCAACACTAATTCCATATTCCTACCACAGCCCCACCTGTCCCTATATTTCCTTACCACCTACCTACCTATACTGGGGGCAATTTACAACGGCCAATTAACCTATCAACCTGCAAGTCTTTGGCATGTGGGAGGAAACCGGAGCACCCGGAGAAAAGCCATGCTGACACAGGGAGAGCTTGAAAACTCCACACAGGCAGTACCCAGAATTGAACCCGGGTCGCTGGAGCTGTGAGGCTGCGGTGCTACCCACTGCGCCACTGTGCTGCCCATTCCTGAAGGTCCAGCTTTCCATAACCAGAACACCATGGAAAATGGTTAGTAACAGAAAACATCTTTATATACAATAATAGAAACTTTATACCACAGGAAATACCTCCGGACAAGTGGAGTACAACAGTAGGCCAATCCAGCACCAAATACGTTTGCACAACCAAAACATCTCGACACAACAGGAAACACAATAATGCAAATGCTTTGCTTCTCCATCTCAGGCCATTTCTCTGTGCCTCTCTCTCTCTTTGACCCTTCCTCCCCATCTCCCTCCCACCATCCCTGTCTCTGTCTCTCAATCTCTCTCTCCCCGCTGTCTCTCCCTCTGCTTCTCTCTTTCAGTCGCTTTCTCTCCCTCTGTCTCTCGCCCTTCCCCTCAGTTTCGATCTCACTCCATCTGCCTCGCCCTAACGTTCGCTCTGTCTTGCCCTACGCGAGGTAGTTCAATCTGAAGCCAGGGTGTTAAATTTGAACAAAGGAAATTATGAAGGTATGAGGGGCTGAGGTGGATTGGGAAAATACATTAAAAGGTATAACAGTACATCGGAAATACATCGCCTTTAAATAAATATTGCATAGTTTAGAGCAATCCTTCAAGGCACAAAAACCCAAAAGTAAAGGCAGTCAAAAGTGGATAACAAAGGAAGTTAAGGATTGTATAAGATTAAAGAAAAGGCCTTTAAAGTTGCCAGAAATAGTAGTAAACCTGAGGATTGGGAGAATTTTAGAATACAGCAAAGGAGAACGAAGAAACTGATAAAGAAAGGGTTAATAGAATATGAATGTAAACACGCAAAAAAAACATAATAAAGGACTTTAAAAACGTCGACAGGTATGTAAAAAGGGAATGTTTGGCGATGACAAATGTGGCTCCATTGCAGGCAGAATCAGGTAAATTTATAATGGGGTATAGAGAAATGGCAGAGAAGCTGAATGATTACTTTGTGTCTGTCGTCACTGAGGACGATACAAGAAATCTCCCAGAAATTGAGATCCAAGCGATTAGGAGGAATGAGGAATAGATGGGAATAAGTATTAGTAAGAAGGTTGCATTGGAGGAATTAATGGGGCTGAAGGTTAATAAATCCCCAGGACCTGATATTCTACATCCCCATGTATTGAAAGAGTAACTATGGAGATAGTGGTGATTATCTTCCAAAATTCTACAGACTCTGGAGCGGTTCCTGCAGTTTCGAAGGTTGCAAATGTCACCCCACTATTTAAACAGGGAGGGAGAGAGAAAACAGGGAATTACAGTCCTGTCAGCCTGACATCAGTCGTTGGGAAAATGCTGGAATCTATTCTAAAGGATTTGTTAAATGGACACTTGGGTAATAATGATCTGATTGGGCAAAGTCAACATGGATTTATGAATGGGAAATCATGTTTGACGAACCTGATGGACTTTTTAGTACCCAAAGACTATCGCCAAAAGTTTAGAACCTTTAGGAAGAAGTGAATCAAACCTATCTGGAGGTTGAAAGAAGTAAGCAGCTGGATTTTGACCAGTGACTGAGGGCTCTTAAAGTACAGCTCAGCGATGAGAATCTCAGAGAAGTAATTCTGTTAGAGGCATTTACAAACTCTCTCCAACACTTAATAAAGTCCCATGTGGAGGAGCAACGGGTTCATAGAGCCCGGTAAGCGGCCCTTTTAGCTAATGAGTTCCCTTTAATTTATAATTCGGTTACCCAGGGGAGAACCTATCCTAGTCACCCCCACAAAACTGAAAAGGATGACGGGTGAGAAGGTGAGAGGAGCTCAGGCAGTCCTGGGAGAGAAAGAAAAACTGCAATGAGAAAGGGACACCAGCAGATGGAGACGGTGAGGGGAGCAGTTACTGCAGTGAGACAAGGACAACAGCAGAGAGAGATGGTGTGAGGAGTAGTAAATGTACTGAATTGGACAGGAGGGTATGTTCACAAGGGGAGTTAGACAAGAGGAGGGTGTTCACAGAGGGAATTTGACAATAGGGGGTCTCACAGTATGAATTAGACTAGAGGGATGTATTCACAGGGGAAATTAGACAGGGGGTTGTGTTCAGAGCGGGAATTAGACACAAGGGGAGTTCATAGTGGGAATTAGGTAGGAGGGTCAGAGAGCAGAATATCATAGGGTATTTTGAATGCACGGCAATGGGTGCCTTCAACCCTTCCCCTCCCTCCGAGGGCACAGTGGCACAGTGGTTAGCACCGCAGCCTCACAGCTCCAGGTACTGCCTGTGTGGAGTTTGCAAGTTCCCGCTGTGTTTGCATGGGTTTCCTCTGGGTGCTCCGGTTTCCTCCCACATGCCAAAGATTTGCAGGTTGATAGATAAATTGGCCATTATAAATTGCCCCTAGTATAGGTAGGTGGTAGGGAAACAGAAGGACAGATGGGGATGTGATAGGAATATGGAATTAGAGTAGGATTAGCATAAATGGGTGGTTGATGGTCGGCACAGACTCGGTGGGCCGAAGGGCCTGTTTCACTGCTGTATCTCTAAATAAAAAATAAATAAAAAAGGACAGCGATAGGGTTCCCCTTGTCCTCATTTTCCAGCCTCCACATCCGCCATTTTGCACCTCCAGCGTTTTGCCAACACCAAACGCATCTTTCCCTCTCATCCCTGTCATCATTCCAAATGGATCGTTCCCTCTGCAACACCCTGGTCCACTCCTCCATTAACCCCGATACCTTGTCCCCTTCCCGGACACCTTCCCGTCCAATTACATGATGCGGAATACCTGCCCTTTTACCACCACCCTCTTCACCATCCAAGGTGCCAAACACTCCTTCCAGGTGAAGCAGCGATTGACTGGTACTTCTTCCAATTCAGTATATTGCATTCATTGCCACAGAGCGGTTTCCTCCACAGTGGGGAGATTAAACGAAGATTGGGGAACTGCTTTGCAGAACACTCCACTCAGTCTGCAAGCATGATCCCAAACTTCAGGTTCAATGTCATTTTAATTTTCCACCTTTTTCTCAAGCCCACATTTCTGTGCTCGGCCTGCTGCAGTGTTCCAGTGAACATCAACACAAGATCGAGGAGCAGTACCTCATTTCCCGATTAGGCATTCTACATCCTTCTGTACTCAATATTGAGTTCAATAATTTCAGACAACGAGCCCCATTATTTTGTATTTACTTTCTAATTTATTTCTGTATTTTATTTTATTTTTAAACATGTTCTAGTCTCAAACATATTTTTCATGTTTTTGCTCTCGTACAGACCTATTCATTTTTCTGCGATTAACACTCTAACTGGACTCATGCCTTGTCTTTTGCTCCAACGAGTTACTCTCCAGTTGTTTTCTGCTCCATGACAACCGTCACCTAGCCTCTCTCCTCTTCCCCCATCACATACCTTCCTTCTTGATCTACTTCCCCGTCTCCCCTCTCACTTGCTCTAGCTTTTTCCAGTTCTGAGGTAGGATCGCAAACCTGAAATGTTAACTCAGTTTCACTCTCTGCAGATGCTGCCAGACCTGCTGAGTATTTCAAACACTTTCTGGTCTCATTTCACTGAACACAAGGCGACGTTCACATGGGGAATTAGATAGGAGGGGGTGTTCACGGGGGAATTAGACAGGAGGGGTGTTCACAGAGGGAATTAGACAGGAGGGTGGTTTTCACAGTGGGGACTTATATCGGAGGGGGATGTGCAAAGTGGAAATTATAGAGGAGGGGGTATTTAGAGGTGGAATTAGACAGGAGGGGGCGTTGAACAGCGTGGGAAATTATACATGAGGGCGTGGTGTCCTTTGGGCAATTCGACAGCAGTACGGTTTTCACGGTTGTGGGGAATTAGACAGCAGGGCTGGATGTTCACCAGGGCTGAATTAGACAGGAAGGGGTTAGAAAGAAAGGTTTTCTTCAAAGACGTTCTGAAGATTGCAGGCACTGTAGGAAAGGTGTGAGGGCATTGGCGTGGGTATGGAAAAGATTCATGAGAATGGTTCCAGGGATGAGGAACTTCAGTTATGAAGATAGATTGGAGAAGTTCCGATAGGCTTAATGAGAGAGGAAGTAGAAGAGGGACTGAAATCCTTAAAAATGGACAAATTATCAGGGCCGCATGGAATGTATCCCAGACTATTAACAGAAGTCAGTGAGGAAATAGCAGCTGTTCTGAGGGTCATCCTCACAGGTGATGTACCAGAGGATTGGAGGTCTGCAAAGGTTTTACCATTGTTTAGAAAGGGTGCGAGGGAGAGCCCAAATAATTATAGGCCTGTCAGTCAGAACTTGATAGTGGACAAATAATTAGAGACAATTATGAAAGAAAGAATAACTGTTGCATAGAAAAGCACAGATTACTCAGGGATAGTGAGTGTGGATTTGCTAAGGGAAGGTCGTGTCTTTCTGATTTTATTGAATTTTTTGAGTAAGTAACAAGTAGGATTGATGAGGGTAGTTCAGTAGATGTTGTCCACATGGATTTTGTAAGGCATTTGACAAGGTCCCACGTGGCAATTTGTCGGAAAGTTTATAGATTATGGGACTCCGGGGAATGTGGCGAGTTGGATCCAAAATTGACAGGAAACAACGAGCAATGCTCGACGTATGTTTTTGCTCATGGAATGCGGTTTCCAGTGGTGTTCCACAGAGCTCAGTGTTGGGTCCCTTGCTGTTTGTGGTATATATTAATGATTTGAGACTTAAATGTGGGAGGTAAGATTGGGAAAGTTGCAGCTGACACAAAAATTGGCCGTGTAGTTGTTAGTGAAGAGGATAGCTGTGGACCCCAGAATTATATCAATGGTCTGGTTGAATGGGAAGAAAAGTGGCAAATGGTATTCAATCCAGAGAAGCGTGAGGTAATGTATTTGGGGAGCGCGAACAAAGTGAGGGAATACACGGGAGTATATTGAGAAGGGTTGAGTAAGTGAGAGACCTTGGAATGCTGGAACTATATAAAATACGGGTTTGACCACAGTTGAAGGATTGTGTACAGTTCTGGTCACCATATTGCAAGAAGTACATAATTGCTCTGAAGAGAGCACAGAGGAGATTTACAAGAATGTTGCCAGGGCTCGGAGGTTGCAGCAATGAGGAAAGATTGGTTAGGCTAGGTTTCTTATCCATAAAACAGAGGAGGCAAAAGAGTGACTAAATAGATATGTACAAAATTATGAGGGGACTAGATAGAGTAGACAGGCAGGGTCTGTTTTCCCCAGCGGAGAGGTCACTTACCAGGGGACACAGATTTAAGGTGATTGGTAGAAGGATTAGAGGGGACATGAGGAAACGCTTTTTACATCCAGAGGGTTGTGGGTGTCTGGAATTAACTGCCAGAAATGGTGGTGGACGAAGAAACCTTCGATTCTTTTAAAAATTACCTGGACATGCACCTGAAGTGCTGTAACCGGCAAAGCTATGGACCAGGTGCTGGAAAGTGGGATTAGATTGGGCAGCTAGTTTTTTCGGCCGGCACAGACACGATGGGCTGAATGGCCTCCTTCTGTGCCATAATTTTTCTCTGGTTCCATGGTTCTAATGGAACCAAGCGATGTCAGTCGCAGTGAAAGAGGCCAAATTCAGAGGTATGAAAAGGTTTGCTGCAGGTTTGGCGGAGAGGCTAGTGATGGGGAGGTGAAAGGATGCAGAGGTATTTTAACTCAATCGTAAGAACTTTAACTATAAGGTGTTAGAGAAATGGGAGCCAAAGCGGCTGAGTGAAGGTGAGGGTGATGGGTGAGCGGGACATGGTAAAGAGTGGACATCAGCAGCATAGTTTTGGACTGGTTGACCTTGACATGTGGCCGGTTAGAATTGTGGAAATGGAGTCAGAAGGAGGCACAGTTCTAATTTTACTGGAGACATTACCTAATGTAGAAGAAACAGGTAAATGTACGAACATATGGACATACGAATTAGGAGCAGAAGTAGGCCATTCGGTCCCTCGAGTCTCCTCTACAATTCAATAAGGACATGGGCAATCTGTTATGTCTTGAATTCCACAAGCCCATCTACCCGCGATAAGCTTCGATTCCCTTGCCTAACAAGAATCTATCTCCCTCCGCCTTAAAATTATTAATTGACCACGCCTCCACGACATGCTAACGCAAAAAATTCCAACGTCGCACAGCCCTTTGACAGAAAAAAAAATCTCCTCATCTCGGTCCAAAAAGGGCGAACCTCGAATTTTAAAACAGTGCCCCCTAATTCTGGACTCGCCCACAAGAGGAGACATCCTTTCCACATCCACCTTGTCAAGACCATTGAGGATCTTATGTACGACAATCAAGTCTCCCTTCACTCTTCAAAACTCCAGTGAACACAAGCCCAGTCTGCCCAAACTTTCCTCATAAGATAACCAGCTCATTCCAGTATCAATCTAATAAACCTCCTCTGAACCGCCTCCAAAGCATTCAATGCTGCTGATGTAATGTGTTTGTTCAGGTGAATGTAACTAATAGCAATGATCAGGGGTATAACCGTGTCAGTAGAGACCTATCCCGTGGAAAACTCCGCACCCATCGGAATGGATCAGCTCAGAGTGTCTGCTGGAGCTTTGCTTTCCCGGAGAACAGAAGTCTCTGCTTCTCACAAAAATGGGATATCCATTATTGCCTCAGGTCCTATCCATTTATTATCCAGTAGTTGCTGCAATTGGAGTTCCTGCTAAGCCTGTATATCAGTTGTGAATGGTATAAATCAATGTGAACTGTGCTGCTGTACTTGGTATTATTTCTCACTATGCGATTTACACAGCTTCCTGTTCCAGCAGTTGATTGATGGCACCTCCTAACTTGCAGCTCTTTCAGTCTTGTAGGAGCTACATTAATTCTGTCATGACCTTCGTTTATCCAAATCCGGTATTGTTACTGGATTATTCTGTGTAATGAATGCATTCGAATCAGATGTCTCGGCTCAGAGCAGGAATCAGACTATCAGGAGCTTTGAATAGTTTCATGTTGTGGGTCTAACCTGTCCTGCAATATTTTAATGAATGTGTATTCAGTGACTGATAATGAGATAGTTCATGGATTCTGTATTACAAGGGGACAGAGAAATGTCCTCCCTCCCTAATGACATGGTTCAGTTTAACGAGGATTTCAAACTATTTATTCGTTACCACTGATATAAAATATTATTTTATATTGTGTGTGTCCGACGCTGCTTCAGAGGTCTCACCACTAAACTGAGTTTGCTGCTGGCTCTTTCACATCTCCTTCTCTGCTTCACTGTGGAGCCTTCACTGTCACTGGACTACATTGTAAAATAGAAAGTATTGATGTGATGGTTTATTGGTTTACATTCTATCAGTTGGAAGCAAGAGTATTTCCACTTAACTGTAGATTATCAGCTGCAGCACAGATGTTAGTGTTTTATTAATTAAACAATCCCACATCCTAATGGTGTACTTTATAATTCCAGGAGAAGGAATTTCAATGATTGTGAGGTTTGTCAGTAAGAAGCTTTCGATCCTGTTTATTCCATGTATTGTAGATGACGTGTAGGTGCACAGGTGGAGACTTGGGTAATCTGTAAATAGATCAAAATATTCACAGAGGCTTTATCATTGAACAAACTAACTCTCAGAATAGAATCATTCAACACAAGAACAGATCCGCCATTCAATACGTTGCTGGCTGATCTTCTGATTCAATTCCCATTTCCTGCCTGCTTACCATATCCCTTGATTCGCTGAGAGAACAAAGATCTGTTAATCCTATTGAATTTGGGGCTGGTGTAGAGAATACAGGTGTGGGATTTTAAGATTCAATAGGATGTGAGAAAGGAACAGTTTGCAGAGGGGGTGTGATCCAGAGTGCTGGAGATGGCGACTGAGAGAAGAAAGGAGAGAAGGAGAAGGGAGAATGAAACAGAAAGAGATAAACAGAAGGACAGAGAGAGAAAGAGAGACAGAGAGAGAGAGAGACATAGAGAGAGAAGTAGTGGTGTGAATAATTCACGAGGATAAACTTCTGGAAAGTCCAGAACAATTAGTGAGAGATAGTGTGAGTTGAAGTTGTTATTAGGATGTTGTCAGATTGGGGGAGTTCTATTGTTGATATCGCTGCCTTTGTGTTTATCCCTCTCAGACCCTAATTTCATTTTGGAGAAAGTTCATTTCCTTTACATACTGACTGAATAAATAAACAGAACAGAATCAGTTATTCATTAATGGTGATTTGTTCATTAAATCTGTGCTTTAAAATCCCTGTGAATGATAAATTCAATAAAGACTGAGGCTGATTTGATGAATACATTGCTATTTTAATGTAATTGAATGTATAAAGTAGATGTATTGAACATATTTTATAACCAATGAACTGTTCTCTATCATCAATGACGACAGAGATTAATGTTTCAATGCATTAATTGAGTTGTGTTACTGGGATCTCTCCATTACATTTCCTCTAACACGCTGCTGCAGTCTCTCCCTGTGAATCTCATCCTCTCCTCTCACTGTATTGAATCCTCTGTCTCCTCATCCAGTGCGTCAGTTTACCCACTTTGCCAAACCATCTGCTTCTGTCTCCGCTCCAGCTCTAACATGTACTTTTCCTTTTGGCTTAAAGTTGTCATTTCGTTCTCCATACTTTCACGAGTGGGAACAGTTTCTCTTTATCTACTCTGTCTGGACCCCTCATGATTCTGAATACCTCATCAAATCACCTCTCCGCCTTCTGTTCTCCGCGGAAAACGCTCTCATTTCTCCAATCTATCTTCAGAACTGAAATTCCTCATCCCTGGAACCATTCTAGGGAATCTTTTCTGTACTCTCTCCAAGGCCTTAACATCTTTCCTTAAATGTGGTGCCCAGAACTCGACACAATACTCCAACTGAGGCCGAAATAGTGCCTTATACAATTTCAGCATAACCAAATGAAAGATGCTGCTATGTATATACAAATGGGTCCCTGTTATGGTGGTCTTTATGTGGTGTATGTCGAAAATTCCTTGTTCCATTACTACTCATCCTCCTTCCCCCAACCCTTTTTCCAGTACATTGATGAATGTATCAGTGATGTTTTCTGCTCCCGTTCCGAACTGGAAAACTTCAAACATCATCAACTTTGCTTCCAATTTCCACCTTTCTCTACCCTTCACATGGTCCGTCTCCAACACATGCCTTCCCTTCCTCGCCTTCTCTCTCTCCAGCACTGGTGGTCGCTTGTCCACTAATATTCAATATAAGCCCATCGGCTCCCACAACTACTTCGACTACACTTCTTCACAGTGCCTCCTGTACGGACTCCATTCCATTATCCCAGTTTTGCCATTTCTGATGCATCCGTTTTGATGATGAAGCTTCCAACAACAGTGCTTCTGATAAGTCTTCCATTTTCCTGAACCGAGGATTCACTGCTCACTGTCGTTGATAGCGGCCACGACCGTGTCCGACCCATTTCCCGCACTTCTTACCTCACGCCTTCCAGAACAGCAACAGGGTTCCCCTTGCCCTCATTTTCCACCCCACCAGCCTCCACATTCAAAGGATCATCCTCTGCCATTTGCACCACCTCCAGTGTGATGTCACCGCCAAACTCATCTTCCCCTCTCCTCCCCTATCAAAATTCTGAACGGATCGTTCCCTCAGGGACACCCAGCTCCTCTCCTCCATCACCCCCACGAACTGATCGACTTCCCCCGACACCTTCCCATGCAATCACAGCAGGTGTAATAGCTACCCTTTTACATCCTCTCTCCTCATCACCCAGGGCTTCAAACACTCCTTACAGGTGAAGCAGCGATTTCTTGTAATTGTTTCAATTTAGTATACTATATTCACTGCTCGCAGTGTGGTCACCTCTACACTGGGGAGAGAAAACCCAGATTGCGTGATCATTTTGTAGAATATTTCCACTCTGGCTGCAGCAAGACCCCGAGCTTCTGGTTACTTGCCATTGCAATTGACCATCCTGCTCCCAGGTCAACATTTCAATCCTGGGCCTTCTGCAGTTTCCAGTGAACCTCAACACAAGCACCTCATCCTCTGATTAGGCACTCTACAGCTTTCTGAACTCAACATTGAGTTCAACAATTTCAGAACATGAATGTTTATTTTATTTTGTTTTACTTTATTTTTAACTGTGCGGCTGTTTTAAACGCGTCTTGCTTTTGGACAGAGTTCTTCATTATTCTGCCATTTGCACTTTTTATGGACTTATGCTTTTGTATTTTAACACAACGGTTAGCACTCCCTTGGCCTTTGTTCCATGCCATCTTTGTAATTTAATTTCTCCTGCCATCACATAGTTTCTCTTTTGTTCTTCTTCCCATTCCCTTTTTCACTTGTTCAATAACTACTATATTTCTAACTTTTGCCTGTTATAATGGAATGCCACAGACCTGAAACGTTAACTCTGTTCCTCTCTCCACAGATGCTGAGTTTTTCAAGCACTTTCTGTTTTATTTCAGCATAAACCCCTTCCTCTTGTACTCCATGCCCCCATTTATAAAGCCAAGAATACCGTATGCTTTATTGACTGCTCTCTGAACCTGTTCTACCACCTACAGTGATCATGTACATATATCCCCAGGTCCCTCTGTTCCTGCACCCACTTTAGAGTTATACCCTTTACATCATACTGTTTTTCCATGTTCTTGCTACCAAAATGAATCACTTCACATTCCTTCGTATTGAACTTCATCTGCCACCTGTCCACCCATTCCACCGACTTCTCTATGACTTTTTGAAATTCTCCACTATCCACCTCAAAGTTCACAATGCTTCCAAGTTTTGTATTATCCGCAAACTGTGAAATTGTGCCCTGTACACCAAGATCTAAATCATTAATATATAGCAGGGACATCAAACGGTCCCAAAGCTGATCCCTGGGAAACTCCACTACAACACTTCCCCTAACCCAAAGAAGATCCAGTAACCACGACACTCTGTTTCCTGTCAACCAGCTAATTTTGAATACATGTTGCCACCTTCTCTTTTATTGCATGAGCTGTAACTTTGCTCAAAAGTCTGCTTTTTTGGCATTGTATCAAATGCCTTTTGGAACTCCATGTACACCACATCAACAGCATTTCCCTCATCAACCCTCTCAGTTCCCCCTTCAAATAACTGTAGCAACTTATTTAAACAGGGTTTTTCGTAAATATATATCATGTTGGCTTTCTTTAATTAACCTTCATTTGTTTATGTGACCATTAATTTTGCCCAAAATCATTCTTTCTAGAAGTTTCCCCAACACCCGAGTTAAACTGACTGGCCTCTAGCTGCAGGCGTATCTTTAAATACTTTTCTGATCCAGGGTGTAATATTTTCAATTCTCCAGTCCTCTACTACCAACCCTGAGTGCAAGGAGGACTGAAAATTTATGATCAATGCCTTCACAATTTCCACTCTCATTTCCGTCAGTATCCTTGGATGCATCTCATCCGGCCTGCTGCGTTATCAACTTTATGTATTGACAACCTTTCTAATACCTCTTCCTTCTCAATTGCAGATCATTCTAGTGTCTTAATTACCCCCACTTTCACTGTGATTTGGGTAGCATTTCTTTTCCTTTGAAAAGACAGTACAACGTATTCATTTAATACCTCAGCTTTTCCCCATGCCGCCATGTGTACATCCCCATTTTGGTCCCGAATCAACTTTAATCACCTTTTACCACCCTTTTGCTATTTATATTCCTATAGAAGACTTTAGGATTCCCTTTTATGTTAGCTGCCAGACTCTTTTCATACTCTCTCTTCGCTTCTCTGAAATGCTTTTTCACTTCTACTCTGCACTTGATATAATCAGCCATGTTCTCCATTGCACTATATACCTGAAGTCCGTCATAAGCTCACTTCTTTATTCTTCATCTTCATTCTTATCTCCTTTGTCATTTTGGGGGTTTTGGATTTGTTTGCCGGATCTTTCCCCTTCGAGGGAATATAGCTTTACCGTGCCTGAAGTGTCTCATCTTTGATAGGTTGAATTAATGACCTCATAGTTAGGGCGCCCCTAGATAACAGCGATCATAGTATGATTGAATTTTACACTCAGTTTAAGGGTGAGAAGAGTGGGTCCAAGACCAGTATTTTAAATTTAAAATGGACAATTATAAGGGCATGAAAAGAGAGCTAGATAAAGTGAACTGGCAAATCAGGTTAAAGGATAGGCCAATAGAGATGCAGTGGCAGACATTTAAGGGGATATTTCATAATACACACAGAATAGATATATTTCAACGAGAAGGAAAAATTCCAAAGGTGGGACCCACCATCCGTGGTTAACTAAAACAGTTAAAGTTAGCATCAAACTGAAAGAAAAAAGCCTATAATTGCGCAACGATGGGAGGCAGGTTAGAAGATTGGTCAGAATATAATAAACATCAAAGAATGCCGAAAAGATTGATAAGGAGTGTAAAATTACAATACGAGAGCAAACTAGCTAGAAGTAAAAAAGCCAGATAGTAAGAGTTTCTGTCGATATTTAAAGAAAAGAGGTAACAAAGTAAGCGTTGGTTTGGTAAAATGTGAGTCTGGAGAATGAATAATGGATAATAAGGAGATGGCAGATGAACTGAACTATTATTAAAAGCAGGGAATTTAGAAAAGAATCAAGGTAATCAGGCAATATCAACATGGTTTAGTGTAAGGAAAATCATGTTTAACCAATTTAATGCAGTTCTTTGACAGAGTTACATGTGTTATGGATAAAGGGGAACCGGTGGATATATTGCATTTGGATTCACAGAAGGCATTTGATAAGTTGCCACATCAAAGGCTATTGCAGAAAATAAAAGTTCATGGTGTGGGGGTATCATATTGGCATGGACAGAAGATTGCTTAGCTGACAGAAAACAGAGAGTAGGCATAAATGGGTCATACTCTGGTTGGAAAGATTTAACGAGTGGTGTGTCACAGGGATCAGTGCTGGGGCCTCAACGTTTTACAATTTATATAAATGACTTAGATGAAGGGCCCGAAGGTATGGTTGCTAAATTTGCTGATGACACAAAGATAGGTAGGAAAGTAACTTGTGAAGCAGACATAAGGAGTTTACAAAGGGATATAGATTGGTTAAGTGAGTGGGCAACCACTTATACATGGAGTATAAAGTGGGACAATGGGAAATTGTCCACTTTGGCAGGAAGAGTAAAAAATAAGCATACATTTTTTCTTTTATATCATGTCTTTCACAAAGGTTTCAAGCTGCTTCACAAAAGGAACTATGGACAATAAACAGGGCGGCACGGTGGCGCAGTGGTTAGCACCGCAGCCTCACAGCTCCAGCGACCCGGGTTCAATTCTGGTTACTGCCTGTGTGGAGTTTGCAAGTTCTCCCTGTGACCACGTGGGTTTCCCCTGGGTGCTCCAGTCTCCTCCCACAGCCAAATACTTGCAGATTGATCGGTAAATTGGCCATGAGAAATTGCCCCTGGTATAAGTAGGTGGTCGGGGAATTGAGGGAAGGTGGGGATGCGGTAGGAATATGGGATTAATGCAGGATTAGTATAAATGGGTGGTTGATGGTCAGCACAGACTCGGTGGGCTGAATGGCCTGTTTCAGTGCGGTATCTCTAAATAAAAAATAAAATATCTAAATGGTGAGAGATTTCAGATCTCTGAGATGCAGAGGAATCTGGGTATCCTAGTGCATGAATCGCAGAGGTTAGTATGCAGTAATTAGGAAAGCTAATAGAATGTTATCGTTTATTGTGAGGGGAATTGAACGAAAAAGTAGGGAGGTTATGCTTCAGCTACACAGGGCATTGATGAGAACACATCTGGAGTACTGTGTGCAGCGCTGGTCTCCTGATTTAAGGAAGGATGCAAATTCGTTGGAAGCAGTACAGAGAAGGTTTTTTAGACTAATACCTGGAATGGGCGGGCTGACTTATGAGGAAAGGTTGGTCAGGCTAGGCTTGTATCCACTGGAATGTATAAGAGTAAGGTGCGATTGGATTGAAACATATAAGATCCTGAGGGGCCTTGACAGGGTTGATGTTGAAAGGATGTTTCCCCTTGTGGCATATCTAGAACTCGGGGTCACTGTTTAAAAATAAGGGGTTTCGCATCTAAGACAGAGATGAGATATTTTTCCTCTCAGAGCGTTGTGAGTCTTTGGAATTCTCTTGCTCAAAATGTTGTGAGCAGAGTCATTGAATATTTTTAAGGCAGAGGTAGATAGATTCCTGATAAGTAAGGGTGTGGAAGGTTATCAGGTGTAGATGGAAATGTTTAGTAATCAGTTCAGCCATGAACTTATTGAATGGCAGAGCAGGCTTGAACGAGGAAGTGATCTACCCCTGCTCCTAATTCATATGTTCGTATGTTCATTTGAAAGTAAGCCATTGTTCAGCTATTGTTTTTTCCTGCCAAATGTTGATTCAAACTTATTCCACCCAGATCCATTCTTACCTCATTTAGATTGTCTTTTCCCAATTAACTGTTTTTGACTCTCGATTATAAGAGGCAGATTGCATATGGCATTGGAAGGATGCATGAGAATGAACAGAGGCTGCTGGAGTTGTGTACCTATCACAATCTCTGCATCACCAACTCGTTCTTTCATACTAAACCCTGTCACCAGGTTTCACGGTGGCACGCAAGCTCACGTCATTGGCACCAGCTGGACCTCATCATCACAAGGCGAGTCTCTTTAAACAGTGTCCAAATCACACGCAGCTTCCACAGTGCGGACTGCGACACTGAGCACTCCCTGGTGTGCAGCAAGGTTACAGTCAAAACAAAGAAGCTGCATCACTTCAAGCAGAAGGGCCACCCGCGCATCAACACTAACAGAATTTCTTATCCACACCTGTTACATAAGTTTCTAAATTCACTTGAAAAAGCCCTTCAATACATTCCTACAGGTGATGCAGAGACCAAGTGGGCCCACATCAGAGACGCCATCTACAACTTAGCAATGACCACCTATGGCAAACGTGAGAAGCAGAATGCAGACTGGTTTCAATCTCACTTTGAAGAGCTGGAAACTGTCATAGCCGCTAAACACGTTGCACTGTTGAACTACAAGAAAGCCCCCAGTGAGTTAACATCCGTCGCACTTAAAGCAGCCAGAAGTACTGCACAAAGAACAGCCAGGAGCTGCACAAATGACTACTGACAACATCTATACAGTCGTATTCAGGTGGTCTCCGAGACTGGAAACATCACAGGAATGTATGATGGCATCAATTGAACTTTTGGGCCAACTATCAGGAAGATCGCCCCTCAAATCTAAATCAGGGGACACGATCACTGACCAACGCAAGCAAATGGACCGCTGGGTGGAGGACTACCTAGAACTGTACTCCAGGGACAATGTTGCCACTGAGACCGCCCTCAATGTAGCCCAGTCTCTGCCAGTCATGGATGAACTGGACAAACACCCAAAGAAATCGGAACTCAGTGATGCCATTGATTCTCTAGCCAGTGGAAAAGCTACTGGGAAGGACAGCATTACCCCTGAAATAATCAAGAGTCCCAAGCCTGCTAGACTCTCAGAACTCCATGAACTGCTTTGCCTGTGCTGGGATGAGGGAGCAGTACCACAGGACATGCGCGATGCCAATATCATCACCTTCTATAAGAACAGGGTGACCGTGGTGACTGCAACAACGACCATTGAATTTCCCTGCTCAGCATAGTGGGGAAAGTCTTTGGTCGAGTCGTTTTCAACAGGCTCCAAAAGCTGGCTGAGCGTGTCTACCCTGAGGCACAGTGTGTCTTTCGAGCAGAGAGATCCACCATTGACATGCTGTTCTCCCATCGTCAGCTACAGGAGAAATGCTATGAACAACAAATGCCCCTCTATGTTGCTTTCATAGATCTCACCAAAGCCTTTGACCTCATCAGCAGACGTGGTCTCTTCAGACTACTAACAAAGATTGGATGTCCACCAAAGCTACTAAGTATCATCACCTCATTCCATGACAAAATTCAGCACAGCGGCACCACATCAGACCCCTTTCCTATCCTGAGTGGCGTGAAACAGGGCTGTGCTCTCGCACCCACACTGTTTGGGATCTTCTTTGCCCTGCTGCTCTCACATGCGTTCAAGTCTTCATGAGAAGGAATTTTCCTCCACACAAGATCAGATGGCAGGTTGTTCAACCTTGCCCGTCTGAGAGCGAAGACCAAAGTATGGAAGGTCGTCATCAGGGAACTCCTCTTTGCTGGCGGTGCTGCATTAACATCTCACACTGAAGAGTGTCTGCAGAGACTCATCGACAGGATTGCAGCTGCCTGCAACGAATTTGGCCTAACCATCAGCCTCAAGAAAATAAACATCGTGGACCAGGACATCAGAAATGCTCCATCCATCAATATCGGCGACCACACTCTGGAGGTGGTTCAAGAGTTCACCTACCTCGGCTCAACTATCACCAGTAACCTGTCTCTCGATGCAGAAATCAACAAGCAGATGGAAAAGACATCTACTTCTATGTCGAAACTGGCCAAGAGAGTGTGGGAAAATGGCACACTGACAGGGATCATAAATTTCCAAGTGTTTCAAGCCTATGTCCTCAGTACCTTGCTCTACGGCAGCGAGGCCTGGACAATGTATGTCAGCCTAGAGCGACATCTCAATTCATTCCATCTTCGCTGCCTCCGGATGATCCTTGGCATCAGGTGGCAGGACCATATCTCCAACGCAGAAGTCCTCGAGGTGGCCAACATCCCCAGCATATACACCCTACTGAGCCAGCGGCACTTGAGATGGGTTGGCCATGTAAGCCGCATGGAAGATGGCAAGATCCCCAAGGACACATTGTACAGCGAGCTCGTCACTGGTATCATACCCAGCGGGCCGTCCATGTCTCCGCTTTAAAGACATCTGCAAATGCGACATGAAGTCCTCTGACATTGATCACAATTCTTGGGAGTCAGTTGCCAGTGATCGCCAGAGCTGGCGGGCAGCCATAAAGGCGGGAGTAAAGATTGCTGAGTCGAAGAGACTTAGCTGTTGGCAGGACAAAAGACAGAACCGCCAGGGGAGAACCAACTGTGTAACAGTCCCAACAACGAATTTTATCTGCAGCACCTGTGGAAGAGTCTGTCACTCTAGAATTGGCCTTTATAGCCACTCCAGTCGCTGCTTCACAAACCACTGACCACCTCCAGGCGCTTACCCATTGTCTCTAGAGACAAGGAGGCCAAAGAAGAAGACTCTGGATTGCTCTTTGTCGTTTCCCAGAGCCAACCTAAACCTTATGATACGATGATCACTGTCCTCTAAATATGCTCCGACTGTCACTTGATCAACTTGTCCCACCTCATTCCCATGAACCAGGTCGAGCAGAGCTTCCTTTCAGAAACATATGCTGCAGAATTCTTCTTCCTAAACACTGACTATGAACAGTTCCTCTGAAACATTTGCAGGACAAGCATCCCAGTCTATATTCAGATAATTCAAGTTCCCCATTATAACGACTCTATCATTTGAGTTTTCCTGAAAATAGACGCATTTTGTTGAAGCCTTTATCTTGCACTCATTTGGACAAATCACATGAATGCAGATGCAAGGGAAAGTAACTAATTTATACCGTATGAAAAGAGAATGCTGATTTGTGAGAAAGTGCACTCCAACTGGTAGATGCGTTACCATGGAGAATGAATTAGCTTGTTCTGACTGATAGTTAACTCCCAACCTTTTTTGAAATTGAAATCAGGCAGGTTGTCTCTGATTGTTGGAGGCATTGCCCTAAGGAATGAACCAGCGAATGGCTGCCACTTATTTGTTTCACTGAAACAATTGTAATGTGTTTTGAACAGGGTCCTGTGTGTTAATATATGTAGCTTCCAGTCCACACAAAAGCACCACACTGCGAACTCCACTGACAATCTTAAATTGATTGTCAGCGTAATTCTTGGCACACTGAGGATTATTTAGCAAATGTTGTCCAATTGCAGAATTGCAGTGGGTTGGGTACAGCCTGTACCTTGCCCTTTGCGAACATCGGAAGAGATGTGTTCTTTGATATGATCCACCAGTATTTGGGATGTAAGGCCTGTTTACCTCGCATCATACTGGCATTGACATCCATATTTCACATTATTCAATTGTGTGATAGGCAGGGCGTTTTTTTGGCTTGACGGAATCATCCTGTTGGTTGAGAACACTACGCGTGTTGTTGCTGCATAGCAGCAGTGTCAAACAGCTAGCTTCATCCGTTCATGAGGATTTGGTGCTTTTTAAATCTGCAATCCCACTCTCCCTCTCTCCAGGTCTCCAGTCTTTGGTGCTTTTTAAATCTGCAATTCCGCTCTCCCTCTCTCCAGGTCTCCAGTCTTTGGTGCTTTTTAAATCTGCAATTCCACTCTCCCTCTCTCCAGGTCTCCAGTCTTTGGTGCTTTTTAAATCCACTCCTCTCTCACTGCTCCTCTCCAGGTATCCAAAGCACCAAAGCCAAATAATTACAGGCCGGTCAGTCTAACCTCAAGAGTGGAAAAATTATTTGAATCTCCTCTGAGAGACAGGATAAACTGTCAGTTAGAAAGACATGGGTTAATCAAGGAGAGTCAGCATGGATTTGTTCAGGGATGATCTCGTCTTACCAACGTGATCGAATTTTTTGAAGGATTAAAAGGGAAGACAGATGAGGGTAGTTCAGTTGATGTGGTCTATATGAATTTTAGCAAGGCTTTTGACAAGATACTATATGGCAGACTGGTTAAAAAATAAAATCCCGTGAATCCATGGAAATGCAACAAATTGGCTCAGTGACAGGAAACAAAGGGTAATTGTTGACGGCTATTTCAGTGACTGGAGAGCTGCTTCCAGTGGCGTTCCACAGGGCTCAGTACTGGGTCGCTTGCTTTTTGTGGTGTATATTAACGAGTTGGTCATAAATGTAGGGGGCATGATCAAGAAATTTGCGGACGACAGAAAGATTGGCCGTGTGGTAGAGAGCGAGGAGGATAGCTGTAGGCTGCAGGAAGATATTGATGGTCTGTTCAAATGGGCAGAAAAGTGGCAAATGGAGTTCAATCTGCAGAAGTGTGAGGTGATGCATTTGGGGAGGTCAAGAAAGGCAAAGGAGTATTTGATTAATGGGAAAATACTGAGAAGTGTAGAGCAAGTGAGGGATCTTGGACTGAATGCCCACAAATCCCTGAAGACAACAGAACCGGTCGATAAGGTGGTTAAGGAGGCATATGGAATCCTTTCCTTTATTAACCGAGGTATAGAAGACAAGAGCTGGGAGGTTATGCTGGCGCTGTTTAACTCATTGGTCAGGCCACAAATTGAGTACTGTGTGCAGTTATGGTCACTCATTGCAGAAAGGATGTAATTGCACAATAGAAGGTACAGAGGAGATTTACGAGCATGTTGCCAGGAGTGGACAAATGCAGTTGAGATGAAAGATTGGATAGGCTGGGATTGTTCTCCGTGGAACAGAGACGGCTGAGTGGAGATCTGATTGAACTGGACAAAAATATGAGGGGCCTGGATAGAATGGAGGTGAAGGGTCTTTTCACCTTAGCAGAGAGGTCAGTGACGAGGGGGCATATATTTAAACTGATTTATAGAAGAATTAGAGGGGATATGAGGAAAAACATTTTCACCCAGAGGGTGGTGATAGTCTGGAACTCACTGCCTGAAAGGGTAGTTGAAGTAGAGACCTTCAATTCTTTCAAAGTGAGTCTGCATATGCACCTCGAGTTCCGCAATCTGCAGGGCTACGGAACAAATGCTGGAAGGTGGGATTCGAATAGGTGCATAGTTTTTCAGCCGGCACAGACACGATGGGTCAAGTGGTCTCTTTCTCTGTCTTAAACATTCTACGATTCTATGAAATTCCGAAGTTTTCTTTCGGCATGTAAGTAGTAAAAGGGTGGTAAGAGGAGGGGTGGGGCCGATTAGAGGCTAGAAAGGGGATTTACACATAGAGGCAGAGGGCATAGCTGAGGTATTAAATGAATGCTTTGCATCTGTCTTTCCCAAGGAAGAAGATGCAACTCAGGCAATCTTCCTTAGAATCAGGGCTGTCCCCAGAGGACTGGAGAGTTGTAAAGGTTACACCCTTGTTCACAAAAGGGACTAGAGAAAAACCCAGCAACTATAGGACAGTCATTTTAACTTCAGTGGTCGGAAAACATCGAGAAAAAATAATTCGGGACAAAATCAATAGTCACGTGGATAAATGTGGGTTAATTATGGAAATCCAGCATGGAGTTCCTATGGAAAATCATGCTGAACCAACTTGCTGGAATTTTGTGAGGAGGCAACAGAGAGGGTTGATGAAGGCAATGCTGTTGATGTGGTGTACATGGACATTCAAAAGGCGCTTGATACAGTGCGACACAACAAACTTGTGAGAAAACTTGTAGCTCATGAAATAAAAGGGATGTTCGCAACATGGATACGGAATTGTCTTGAAAGGAAGGAAACAAAGATCCGTGATGGGACTCTTGCTTTTCCTGATACATATTAATAAACTACACCTTGGTGTACAGGGCACAATTGCAACGTTTGCAGATGATACGAAACTTGGAAGCATTGTGAATTGTGAGGAGAATAGTGTAGAATTTCAAAAAGACATAGACAAGTTGGTGGAATGGACAGACAGGTGGCACATGAAGTTCAATGCCAAGAAAAGTAACGTAATTCATTTTGGTAGGGAGAACATAGAGAGACAATATGAAATAAAGGGCACAATTCTAAAGGGGTGCAGGAGCAGAGGGACCTGGGTGTAATTGTGCATAAGTCAGTGAAGGTGGCAGGATCGGCTGAGAGAGCAGTTAATAACGCATATAGTATTCCAGACTTCATTAATAGGGGGCATAGAGTACAAGAGCATGGAACCTATGTTGAACTTGTACAAGACACTAGTTCCTCCTCAGGTGGAGTATTGGGTCTATTTCAGTGTGCCACACTTTCGGAAAGACATGAGGGTATTGGAGAGAGTAGAAAAGAGATTCGTGAGAATTGTTCCAGAGGTGAAGAATTTCAGTTACGAATATAGATCGGAGAAGGATGACGAGAGTTAGATTAGATCCAATCAAGGATAGTAGTGGGAAGTTGTGTGTGGAATCAGAGGAGATAGGGGAAGTGTTAAATGAATATTTTGCGTCAGTATTTACAGTAAAGAAAGAAAATGTTGTAGAGGAGAATACTGAGATTCAGACTACTAGGCTAGATGGGATTGAGGTTCACAAGGAGGAGGTGTTATCAATTTTGGAAAGAGTGAAAATAGATAAGTCCCCTGGGCCAGATGGGATTTATCCTAGGATTCTCTGGGAAGCTAGGGAGGAGATTGCAGAGCCTTTGTCCTTGATCTTTATGTCGTTATTGTCGACAGGAATAGTGCCGGAAGACTGGAGGATAGCAAATGTTGTCTCCTTGTTCAAGAAGGGGAGTAGAGACAGCCCTGGTAATTATAGACCTGTGAGCCTTATTTCGGTTGTGGGTAAAATGTTGGAAAAGGTTATAAGAGACAGGATTTATAATCATCTTGAAAAGAATAAGTTCATTAGCGATAGTCAGCACGGTTTTGTGAAGGGTAGGTCGTGCCTCACAAACCTTATTGAGTTTTTCGAGAAGGTGACCAAACAGGTTGATGAGGGTAAAGCCGTGGATGTGGTGTATATGGATTTCAGTAAGGCGTTTGATAAGGTTCCCGCACGGTAGGCGATTGCCGAAAATACGGAAGTATGGGGTTGAAGGTGATTTAGAGCTTTGGATCAGAAATTGGCTAGCTGAAAGAAGACAGAGGGTGGTGGTTGATGGCAAATGTTCATCCTGGAGTTTAGTTACCAGTGGTGTACCGCAAGGTTCTGTTTTGGGGCCACTGCTGTTTGTCATTTTTATAAATGACCTGGATGAGGGTGTAGAAGGGTGGGTTAGTAAATTTGCGGATGACACTAAGGTCGGTGGAGTTGTGGATAGTGCCAAAGGATGTTGTAGGGTTCAGACAGACAGAGATAGGCTAAAGAGCTGGGCTGAGAGATGGCAAATGGAGTTTAATGCGGAAGAGTGCGAGGTGATTCACTTTAGAAGGAGTAACAGGAATGCAGAGTACTGGGCTAATGGGAAGATTCTTGGTAGTGTAGATGAACAGAGAGATCTTGGTGTCCAGGTGCATAAATCTCTGACTGTTGCCACCCAGGTTAATAGGGCTGTTAAGAAGGCATATGGTGTGTTAGCTTTTATTAGTAGGGGGATCGAGTTTCGGAGCCACGAGGTCATGCTGCAGCTGTACAAAACTCTGGTGAGACTGCACCTGGAGTATTGCGTGCAGTTCTGGTCACCGCATTATAGGAAGGGTGTGGAAGCTATGGAAAGGGTGCAGAGGAGATTTACTAGGATGTTGCCTGGTATGGAAGGAAGGTCTTACGAGGAAAGGCTGAGGGACTTGAGGTTGTTTTCGTTGGAGAGAAGGAGGAGGAGAGGTGACTTAATAGAGACATATAAGATAATCAGAGGGTTAGATAGGGTGGATAGTGAGAGTCTTTTTCCTCGGATGGTGATGGCAAACACGAGGGGACATAGCTTTAAGTTGAGGGGTGATAGATATAGGACAGATTTCAGAGGTAGTTTCTTTACTCAGAGAGTAGTAGGGGTGTGGAACGCCCTGCCTGCAGCAGTAGTAGACTCGCCAACTTTAAGGGCATTTAAGTGGTCGTTGGATAGACATATGGATGAAAATGGAATAGTGTAGGTCAGATGGTTTCACAGGTCGGCGCAACATCGAGGGCCGAAGGGCCTGTACAGCGCTTTAATGTTCTAATTCTAATTCTAAGTTAGGACAATTTTATTTGAGGAAGAGAAGGCTAAGATGTGATTTGATAGAGGTATTCAAAATCATGAGGTGTCTGGACAGAGTCGATAGAGAGAAACTGTCCCACACGTGAAAGGATCAAGAATTAGAGGGCACAGATTTAAAGTATTTGGCAACAGAAGCAAAAGTGACATGAGGAAAAACTTTTTCACGCAGCAAGTGGTTAAGGTCTGGAATGTGCTGCCTGGGAACCTGGTGGAGGCAGCTTCAATTGAAGCATTCAAAAGGGAATTAGATAGTTATGTGAAAAGGAGGAATGTGCAGGGTTATGGGAAGAAGGAAGGGGAATGGACCTGAGGGAATGTCTCTTTCAGAGAGCCAGTGCAAACATGATGGGCCGAATGGCCACCTTCTGCGCTGTAACAATTCTGTTATTCTGTGATGTTTTGGTGCTTTTTTTTAATCTACTCTTCTCCCGCTGCTCCTCTCTTATTGACCAGCTTTTGGTTCTTTTTAAATCAGCACCATTCGTGACTCCTCAGATACTGAAGCAGTCCGTGTTGAATTGCAGCAAGACCGGGACAATATCCAGGCTTGGGCTGATAAGTGGCAAGTA
This sequence comes from Heterodontus francisci, assembly GCF_036365525.1. NCBI lineage: Eukaryota > Metazoa > Chordata > Chondrichthyes > Heterodontiformes > Heterodontidae > Heterodontus > Heterodontus francisci. The sequence continues at coordinate 1,160,244 of NW_027141639.1, read as the reverse complement.
ACATTCGCACCACACAAGTGCCAGGCAATGATAATCTCCAAAAAGAGAGAATCTAACCATGTCCCCTTGAAATTCAACAGCATTACCATCGCTGAATTCCCCACTATCAACATGCTAGGGGTTACCATTGACCACAAACTGAACTGGAGTAGCCATATAAACACTGTGGCTACAAGAGCAGGTCAGAGGCTAGGAATCCTGAGGTGAGTAACTCACCTCCTGTCTCCCCAAAGCCTGTCCACAATCTACAAGGCACAAGTCAGGAGTATGATGGAATACTCTCCACTTGCCTGGATGGGTGCAGCTCCAACAACACTCAAGAAGCTCGACACCATCCAAGACAAAGCAGCCCGCTTGATTGCCACCCCATCTACAAACATTCACTCCCTCCACCAGTGACGCAGTGGCAGCAATGTGTACCATCTACAAGATGCACTGCAGCAATGCACCAAGGCTCCTTAGACAGCACCTTCCAAACCCACGACCTCTACCAACTAGAAGGAAAAGGGCAGCAAATACATGGGAACACCACCACCTGCAAGTTCCCCTCCAAGTCATGCACCATCCTGACTTGGAACTATATCGCCGTTCCTTCACTGCCACTGGGTCAAAATCCTGGAACACCCTTCCTAACAGCACTGTGGGTATACCTACCCCAAATGGACTGCAGTGGTTCAAGAAGGAAGCTCACCACCATCTTCTGAAGGGCAATTAGGGATGGGCAATAAATGCTGGCCTGGCCTGCGACGCCCACATCCCATGAATGAATATAAACTCCTCTCCCACTGCCCCTCTCTAATTCACCAGGTTTTGCTGCTTTATCAGTCCACTCCTCTTCCGCTGTTGTTGGGGCTGTTACACAGTTGGCTCTCCCAATGCGCTTCTGTCTTTTTTCCTGCCAACTGCTAAGTCTCTTCGACTCGCCGCTCTTTAGCCCCGCCTTTATGGTTGCCCGCCAGCTCTGGAGATCACTGGCAACTGACTCCCACGACTTGTGATCAATGTCACAGGACTTCATGTTGCTTTTGCAGACGTCTTTAAAACGGAGAGACGGACGGCCGGCGGGTCTGATACCAGTGACGAGCTCGCTGTAGAATGCCTCCTTGGGGATTCTGCCATCTTCTATGTGGCTCACATGGCTAAGCCATGTCAAGCGCCGCTGGCTCAGTAGGATGTATATGCTGGGGATGTTGGCCGCCTCAAGGACTTCTGAGTTGGAGATACAGTCCTGCCACCTGATGCCAAAGATTCTCCGGAGGCAACGAAGATGGAATGAATTGAGACGTTGCTCTTGGCTGACATACGTTGTCCAGGCCTCGCTGCTGTCGAGCAAGGTACTGAGGATACAGGCTTGAAACATTCGGTATTTCCCATGCGCTTGTTGATTTCTGCATCGAGAGACAGGTTACTGGTGATAGTTGAGCCTAGGTAGGTGAACTCTTGAACCACTTCCAGAGCGTGGTCACCAATATTGATGGATGGAGCATAACGAAGCATTGCTTAGTTACTAATGAAGAAGGGTCACTGACCTGAAACGTTAACTCTGCTTCTCTTTCCACAGATGCTGCCAGACCTGCTGAGTGATTCCAGCATTGTTGTTTTTATTTCAGATTTCCAGTATCCGCAGTATTTTGCTTTTATTATTGCTTAATTACTGACTAAATAAACATAATAAAATCAGTTCTTCACTGATGGTAATGCATTATTTAAATACTGCACTTTAAAATCTCTGTGACTGCTGAATTCAATAACAAGTGAGGCTGTCATCGTAATGTATTTAAATTTATATTTAATTGCCTGTAAATACTAAATACATTGACTATATTGTTTACCAAATGAACAGTTCTCCAATACCAATAACCACAGATATTTTTGTTTGAATGTATGAATTGAGTTGTGTTACTGGGATCTATAGATTAGATTTCCTCTAACACTCTGCTGCAGTCTTACCCTGTGAATCTCAGCATCTCCTCTCACTGTATTGAACCCTCTGTCTCCTCAGGCATTGTGTCAGTTTATCCACTTTCCCATACCATCTGCTCCAGTCTCCCCTTCAGTACCAACATGTCCTTTTCCTTCTCTCCTTCCCAAACTCATTCACTGGTTCCACCTCCAGCTGCGTCTTCCAAATAAATCCCAACCCTCAAACTCACCGCAGCAGCTCTCAGAATTGTCCCATTTTGTACCAGTCCCTGTCGGCTTTCTGAACCCATAGCAAGAAACCATCTGCACATCCCGCTGCCCTAAACATTCCCGATCAACAGTCTGGAGACAAATTCCCATTTAACCCATGAGATTCCATCTATGTAAAACCCTTTCTCATTCCCCCACCGGCACTGATTCCTCACTCTGTACTTCCAGTAGATCCAGTGTTGACCATATTCACTTTCTGTCTCAATTTCCCAATTCATTATTAATAATTGTGTTTTAAACATTTCACTGTGACAAAGCACTGCCCAGGTCAATGAATCAGTTTTCACTGCTCGATGCAGCAACAAAGCTGGAAATTTCAGTCCAGATCCTGTCAAACTGCTGCTTTGTCTCCAGGTCTGATCAGTAATTTCTCTGCTTCCTTTTCTCCCTCTTCCAGTTAACCTGGTGGCGATTGTGATCCTGTCCCGAGGAAAGTGCGGTCTCTCCAAATGTACCAGTGTCTACCTGGTGGGAATGGCAGTGGCTGATCTCCTGGTCGTTATCAATCATCTCATATTGTTGTGGATTGTTTTATTTTATTTCCCAGATTCATTCCTGAGTACTATGCCCATGTGTGCTCTTATTACAGTTCTGAGTTCTGCAGCCATAGCAACTTCTGTCTGGCTCACAGTCACTTTCACCTTTGATAGATTTGTGGCCATTTGTTGTGAGAAGCTGAGAGCAAAATATTGCACCGAGAAAATGGCAGCTGTGGATGTAGGAACAGTGAGTGTGCTGGGATTTTTACTGTCTGTCCCCTGGTACTTTACACTTGAAAACGAGGAAAGTATTGATAGTGTTCCCATGGGATGTGCTTTTAAACTAAGCTTCTTCACTTCCGCCACATGGGGGGCATTTCAAGTTTTGTACTACATTTTAACCCCTTGTGTCCTGCTCTTTATGATTTTACTGCTCAATGTTCAGACGGTCAGACGTATTTTATTCTCCAGTAAAGTCCGCAGGGGTTCCCGGTGCCACAGCAATGGAGAGAATCACAAAGACCCAGAGATGGAGAATCGCAGAAAATCTATTATTTTACTCTTCTATATATCTGGCAGTTTTATATTGTTATGGATTACCCGGGTTGTGTTTATCATTTATATACGAATTGCAGATATTCGGTATTATCCGTCCTAACTGACCCTAACTTAATCACTGAACACACATCACTAATGCTGCAGGCTCTCAGTTCCTGCACCAACACATGTATTTACACTGTGACCCAGACTAAATTCAGAGAGGAGCTGAAGAAGGCGGTGAAATACCCTTTCAATCTCATTGTTAAATTAGTGAAATCATAGGAAGAGAGAAACACTGGAACTAAACCCCATTTCGTATTCTAGTCCCTACACTCCCCACAGGACAGAAAATGAAGATTACATTCACAGCACTGAGTACTGAAATGATTTTTAATCTGATTCTGAGCAGACATATTGTTGAGAATCTGACCTATTGAGGAGGGACTTGCTCTGCCCGCCCTCTCACCATCTCCATCTGCTGGTGTCCCTGTCTCACTGCAGTTACTGTCCCCCTCCCACCATCTCCACCTGCTGGTGTCCATCTCTCAAAGCAGTTACTGCTCCCTCCCCCTCACAACCTCCACCTGCTGGTGTCCCAGTCTCACTGCAGTTACTGTCCTCCTCCCACCATCTCCACCTGCTGGGGTCCATCTCTCAATGCAGTTACTGCCCCCCCCCCTCACAACCTCCACCTGCTGGTGTCCCAGTCTCACTGCAGTTACTGTCCCACTCACCATCTCCACCTGCTGGGGTCCATCTCTCAAAGCAGTTACTGCTCCCTCCCCCTCACAACCTCCACCTGCTGGTGTCCCAGTCTCACTGCAGTTACTGTCCCCCTCCCACCATCTCCACCTGCTGGGGTCCATCTCTCAATGCAGTTACTGCACCCCCCCCCTCACAACCTCCACCTGCTGGTGTCCCAGTCTCACTGCAGTTACTGTCCCACTCACCATCTCCACCTGCTGGGGTCCATCTCTCAATGCAGTTACTGCCCCCCCCCCTCACAACCTCCACCTGCTGGTGTCCCTGTCTCACTGCAGTTACAGCCCCCCTCTCACCATCGCCACCTGCTGGTGTCCCTGTCTGACTGCAGTTACTGCTCCTCTCAACAATTCCTTCTGCTGGTGTCACTGACTCACTGCAGTTATTGCCCCGCTCTCACCACCTCCATCTGCTGGCGTCCCCGTCTCACTTCAGTTACTGCTTCCTGTCACTATCTCCACCTGCTGGTGTCGCTGGCTCACTGCAGTTACTGTTCCCCTCTCACTATCTCCATCTGCAGGTGTCCCTGTCTTACTGCAGTTACTGCCCCTCGCACCAGCTCTATCTGCTGGTGTTCCTGTCACACTGCAGTTAATGGCCCCTCTCACTACCTCCATCTGCTGGTGCCCTGTCTAACTCCAGTTAATGCGCACTTCTCACCATCTCCATCTGCTGGTATCCCTGTCTCACTGCAGTTACCTCCCCCCTCTCACAATCTCCATCTGCTTGTGTCCCTGTCTGACTCACAAGCTCCACCTACTGGTGTCTCTGTCTCACTGCAGTTATTGCCTCCTCATCATCGGCATCTGCTGGTGTCCCTGCCTAACTGCAGTTACTGCCCCTCTCACCATGTACATTTTCTGGTGTCCCTGTCTCACTGCAGTTACTCCACCCCCCACCCCGCCCTCACCATCTCCATCAGCTGATGTCCCTGACTTAATGCAGTTACTCACCCTCGATTTCCATATGCTAAAACAGGATCTTGCCATAGTGGACTGGGAGTAGCTACGTGTAGGAAAGTCTACATCAGACCAGCAGGAGCCATTCAAAGAGGAAATAGTGGAGGTTCAAAGCCAACATGTACCCGTTAAGATGAAGGGTAGGACCAACAAGTCCAGACAACCCTGGATGTCAAGGGATATAGAGGATTGGTTCAGGAAGAAAACGGAAGCTTATTGCAGATTCTAAGCACTGAAAACAGCCGAGGCACTGGAGGTGTATAGAAAGTGCATTGGGTACTTTAAAAACTGTAATTAGGAGAGTGAAGAAGGGAGATGAAAACACACTGGTGGGCAAGATAAAACAAAATCCTAAGGCGTGTCATAAGTATATTAAGTGCAAGAGGATAACTAGGAAAGAGTAGGGCCTATTAGGGACCAAAGTGGCAATCTGTGTGTGGAGCCGGAGGACATAGGTGAGGTTTTCAATGATGGCTTTTCATTTGTGTTCAATATGGAGAAGGACGATTTATGTGCAGAGATCAGGCAGGGGGATTGTGATATACTTGATCATATTAGCAATGAAAGGGAGGAAGTATTAGCTGTTTTAGCGGGAGTAAAAGACGATAAACCCCCAGACCCAGATGAGATGTATCCCAGGCTGTTATGTGAGGCAAGGGAGGAGTTAGCAGGGGCTCTGGCACAAATTTTCAAATCCTCTCTGTTTACGGATGTGAAAGCTCCGCATTTCCACCAGGACCTGTGTTTAAAGTTGTGACAGTTCAGTATTTCCCCCAGGATCTGTCCTTAAAGTTGTGACAGTTCAGTATTTTCCACAGGACCTGTCTTTAAAGTTGTGACAGCTCAGTATTTTCCCCAGGACCTGTCTTTAAAGTTGTGACAGCTCAGTATTTTCCCTAGGATCTGTGTTTAAAGTTGTGACAGTTCAGTATTTTCCCCAGGACCTGTCTTTAAAGTTGTGACAGCTCAGTATTTTCCCCAGGACCTGTCTTTAAAGTTGTGACAGTTCAGTATTTTCCCCAGGACCTGTCTTTAAAGTTGTGACAGCTCAGTATTTTCCCCAGGATCTGTGTTTAAAGTTGTGACAGCTCAGTATTTTCCCCAGGTCCTGTCTTTAAAGTTGTGACAGCTCAGTATTTTCCCCAGGACCTGTCTTTAAAGTTGTGACAGCTCAGTATTTTCCCCAGGACCTGTCTTTAAAGTTGTGACAGCTCAGTATTTCCCCCAGAACCTGTGTTTAAAGTTGTGACAGCTCAGTCTTTCCCCCAGGACCTGCGTTTCAAGTTGTGACAGTTCAGTATTTCCTGCAGGGCCTGTGTTTCAAGTTGTGACAGTTCAGTATTTCCTGAAGGGCCTGTGTTTAAAGTTGTGACTACTCAGAATTTCCCCCAGGACCTGTCTTTAAAGTTGTGACAGCTCAGTATTTCCCCCAGGACCTGTCTTTAAAGTTGTGACAGCTCAGTATTTCCCCCAGGCCCTGTGTTTAAAGTTGTGACATCTCAGTATTTCCTCCAGCACCTGTGCTAAAGTTGTGACAGCTCAGTATTTCCTCCAGGATCTGTGTTTAAAGTTGTGACAGTTTAGTATTTTCCCCAGGACCTGTGTTTAAAGTTGTGACAGTTCAGTATTTCCCCCAGGACCTGTGTTTAAAGTTGTGACAGTTCATTATTTCCTCCAGGACCTGTGTTTAAAGATGTGACAGCGCAGTATTTCCCCCAGGAACTGTTTTTAAAGTTGTGACAGTTCAGTATTTTCCCCAGGACCTGTCTTTAAAGTTGTGACAGCTCAGTATTTCCTCCAGGACCTGTGTTTAAAGTTGTGACAGTTCAGTATTTCCCCCAGGACCTGTGTTTAAAGTTGTGACAGTTCAGTATTTCCCCAGGACCTGTCTTTAAAGTTGTGACAGCTCAGTATTTCCTCCAGGACCTGTGTTTAAAGTTGTAACAGCTCAGTATTTTCCCCAGGATCTGTGTTTCAAGTTGTGACAGTTCAGTATTTTCCCAAGGACCTGTCTTTAAAGTTGTGACAGTTCAGTATTTCCCCCAGGACCTGTGTTTACAGTTGTGACAGTTCAGTATTTCCCCCAGGCCCAGTGTTTACAGTTGTGACAGCTCAGTATTTCCCCCAGGACCTGTGTTTAAAGTTCTGACAGCTCAGTACTTCCCCCAGGACCTGTGTTTAAAGTTGTGACAGTTCAGTATTTCCCCCAAGATCTGTGTTTACAGTTGTGACAGTTCAGTATTTCCCCCAGGCCCAGTGTTTACAGTTGTGACAGCTCAGTATTTCCCCCAGGACCTGTGTTTAAAGTTCTGACAGCTCAGTACTTCCCCCAGGACCTGTGTTTACAGTTGTGACAGCTCAGTATTTCCCCGAGGCCCTGTGTTTAAAGTTATGACAGTTCAGTATTTCCACCAGGATCTGTGTTTACAGTTGTGACAGTTCAGTATTTCCCCCAGGACCTGTGTTTAAAGTTGTGACAGCTCAGTATTTCCCCGAGGACCTGTGTTTAAAGTTATGACAGTGCAGTATTTCCCCCAGGCCCAGTGTTTACTGTTGTGACAGCTCAGAATTTCCCCCAGGACCTGTGTTTAAAGTTGTGACAGCCCAGCATTTCCCCCAGGACCTGTATTTAAAGTTGTGACAGTTCAGTATTTCCCCCAGGACCTGTCTTTAAAGTTGTGACAGCTCAGTATTTCCTCCAGGACCTGTGTTTAAAGTTGTGCAGCTCAGTATTTTCCACAGGTCCTGTTTTTAAAACTACGACAGCTCAGAATTTCCCCCAGGCCCTGTCTTTAAAATTGTGACAGCTCCGAATTTTCCCCAGGACCTGTGGTTAAAGTTGTGACAGCTCAGTATTTCCTCCAGGACCTGTGTTTAAAGTTGTGACAGCTCAGTATTTTCCCCAGGTCCTGTCTTTAAAGTTGTGACAGCTCAGTATTTTCCCCAGGACCTGTCTTTAAAGTTGTGACAGCTCAGTATTTTCCCCAGGACCTGTCTTTAAAGTTGTGACAGCTCAGTATTTTCCCCAGGACCTGTCTTTAAAGTTGTGACAGCTCAGTATTTCCCCCAGAACCTGTGTTTAAAGTTGTGACAGCTCAGTCTTTCCCCCAGGACCTGCGTTTCAAGTTGTGACAGTTCAGTATTTCCTGCAGGGCCTGTGTTTCAAGTTGTGACAGTTCAGTATTTCCTGAAGGGCCTGTGTTTAAAGTTGTGACTACTCAGAATTTCCCCCAGGACCTGTCTTTAAAGTTGTGACAGCTCAGTATTTCCCCCAGGACCTGTCTTTAAAGTTGTGACAGCTCAGTATTTCCCCCAGGCCCTGTGTTTAAAGTTGTGACATCTCAGTATTTCCTCCAGCACCTGTGCTAAAGTTGTGACAGCTCAGTATTTCCTCCAGGATCTGTGTTTAAAGTTGTGACAGTTTAGTATTTTCCCCAGGACCTGTGTTTAAAGTTGTGACAGTTCAGTATTTCCCCCAGGACCTGTGTTTAAAGTTGTGACAGTTCATTATTTCCTCCAGGACCTGTGTTTAAAGATGTGACAGCGCAGTATTTCCCCCAGGAACTGTTTTTAAAGTTGTGACAGTTCAGTATTTTCCCCAGGACCTGTCTTTAAAGTTGTGACAGCTCAGTATTTCCTCCAGGACCTGTGTTTAAAGTTGTGACAGTTCAGTATTTCCCCCAGGACCTGTGTTTAAAGTTGTGACAGTTCAGTATTTCCCCAGGACCTGTCTTTAAAGTTGTGACAGCTCAGTATTTCCTCCAGGACCTGTGTTTAAAGTTGTAACAGCTCAGTATTTTCCCCAGGATCTGTGTTTCAAGTTGTGACAGTTCAGTATTTTCCCAAGGACCTGTCTTTAAAGTTGTGACAGCTCAGTATTTTCCCCAGGACCTGCATTTAAAGTTGTGACAGCTCAGTATTTTCCCCAGGACCTGTCTTTAAAGTTGTGACAGCTCAGTATTTTCCCCAGGATCTGTGTTTAAAGTTGTGACAGCTCAGTATTTTCCCCAGGTCCTGTCTTTAAAGTTGTGACAGCTCAGTATTTTCCCCAGGACATGTCTTTAAAGTTGTGACAGCTCCGTATTTCATCCAGGCCCTGTGTTTAAAGTTGTGACAGTTCAATATTTCCCCCAGGACCTGTGTTTAAAGTTGTGACAGTTCAGTATTTCCCCCAGGACCTGTGTTTACAGTTGTGACAGTTCAATATTTCCCCCAGGACCTGTGTTTAAAGTTGTGACAGTTCAGTATTTCCCCCAGGACCTGTGTTTACAGTTGTGACAGTTCAGTATTTCCCCCAGGACCTGTGTTTACAGTTGTGACATCTCAGTATTTCCTCCAGGACCTGTGTTTAAAGTTGTGACAGTTCAGTATTTCCCCCAGGACCTGTGTTTAAAGTTGTGACAGTTCAGTATTTCCCCCAGGACCTGTGTTTAAAGTTGTGACAGTTCAGTATTTCCCCCAGGACCTGTGTTTAAAGTTGTGACAGTTCAGTATTTCCCCCAGGACCTGTGTTTAAAGTTGTGACAGTTCATTATTTCCTCCAGGACCTGTGTTTAAAGTTGTGACAGTTCAGTATTTCCCCCAAGATCTGTGTTTACAGTTGTGACAGTTCAGTATTTCCCCCAGGACCTGTGTTTACAGTTGTGACAGTTCAGTATTTCCCCCAGGCCCAGTGTTTACAGTTGTGACAGCTCAGTATTTCCCCCAGGACCTGTGTTTAAAGTTCTGACAGCTCAGTACTTCCCCCAGGACCTGTGTTTAAAGTTGTGACAGCTCAGTATTTCCCCGAGGCCCTGTGTTTAAAGTTATGACAGTTCAGTATTTCCACCAGGATCTGTGTTTACAGTTGTGACAGTTCAGTATTTCCCCCAGGACCTGTGTTTAAAGTTGTGACAGCTCAGTATTTCCCCGAGGACCTGTGTTTAAAGTTATGACAGTGCAGTATTTCCCCCAGGCCCAGTGTTTACTGTTGTGACAGCTCAGAATTTCCCCCAGGACCTGTGTTTAAAGTTGTGACAGCCCAGCATTTCCCCCAGGACCTGTATTTAAAGTTGTGACAGTTCAGTATTTCCCCCAGGACCTGTCTTTAAAGTTGTGACAGCTCAGTATTTCCTCCAGGACCTGTGTTTAAAGTTGTGCAGCTCAGTATTTTCCACAGGTCCTGTTTTTAAAACTACGACAGCTCAGAATTTCCCCCAGGCCCTGTCTTTAAAATTGTGACAGCTCCGAATTTTCCCCAGGACCTGTGGTTAAAGTTGTGACAGCTCAGTATTTCCTCCAGGACCTGTGTTTAAAGTTGTGACAGCTCAGTATTTTCCCCAGGTCCTGTCTTTAAAGTTGTGACAGCTCAGTATTTTCCCCAGGACCTGTCTTTAAAGTTGTGACAGCTCAGTATTTTCCCCAGGACCTGTCTTGAAAGTTGTGACAGCTCAGTATTTCCCCCAGAACCTGTGTTTAAAGTTGTGACAGCTCAGTCTTTCACCCAGGACCTGCGTTTCAAGTTGTGACAGTTCAGTATTTCCTGCAGGGCCTGTGTTTCAAGTTGTGACAGTTCAGTATTTCCTGAAGGGCCTGTGTTTAAAGTTGTGACTACTCAGAATTTCCCCCAGGACCTGTCTTTAAAGTTGTGACAGCTCAGTATTTCCCCCAGGACCTGTCTTTAAAGTTGTGACAGCTCAGTATTTCCCCCAGGCCCTGTGTTTAAAGTTGTGACATCTCAGTATTTCCTCCAGCACCTGTGCTAAAGTTGTGACAGCTCAGTATTTCCTCCAGGATCTGTGTTTAAAGTTGTGACAGTTTAGTATTTTCCCCAGGACCTGTGTTTAAAGTTGTGACAGTTCAGTATTTCCCCCAGGACCTGTGTTTAAAGTTGTGACAGTTCATTATTTCCTCCAGGACCTGTGTTTAAAGATGTGACAGCGCAGTATTTCCCCCAGGAACTGTTTTTAAAGTTGTGACAGTTCAGTATTTTCCCCAGGACCTGTCTTTAAAGTTGTGACAGCTCAGTATTTCCTCCAGGACCTGTGTTTAAAGTTGTGACAGTTCAGTATTTCCCCCAGGACCTGTGTTTAAAGTTGTGACAGTTCAGTATTTCCCCAGGACCTGTCTTTAAAGTTGTGACAGCTCAGTATTTCCTCCAGGACCTGTGTTTAAAGTTGTAACAGCTCAGTATTTTCCCCAGGATCTGTGTTTCAAGTTGTGACAGTTCAGTATTTTCCCAAGGACCTGTCTTTAAAGTTGTGACAGCTCAGTATTTTCCCCAGGACCTGCATTTAAAGTTGTGACAGCTCAGTATTTTCCCCAGGACCTGTCTTTAAAGTTGTGACAGCTCAGTATTTTCCCCAGGATCTGTGTTTAAAGTTGTGACAGCTCAGTATTTTCCCCAGGTCCTGTCTTTAAAGTTGTGACAGCTCAGTATTTTCCCCAGGACATGTCTTTAAAGTTGTGACAGCTCCGTATTTCATCCAGGCCCTGTGTTTAAAGTTGTGACAGTTCAATATTTCCCCCAGGACCTGTGTTTAAAGTTGTGACAGTTCAGTATTTCCCCCAGGACCTGTGTTTACAGTTGTGACAGTTCAATATTTCCCCCAGGACCTGTGTTTAAAGTTGTGACAGTTCAGTATTTCCCCCAGGACCTGTGTTTACAGTTGTGACAGTTCAGTATTTCCCCCAGGACCTGTGTTTACAGTTGTGACATCTCAGTATTTCCTCCAGGACCTGTGTTTAAAGTTGTGAAAGTTCAGTATTTCCCCCAGGACCTGTGTTTAAAGTTGTGACAGTTCAGTATTTCCCCCAGGACCTGTGTTTAAAGTTGTGACAGTTCAGTATTTCCCCCAGGACCTGTGTTTAAAGTTGTGACAGTTCAGTATTTCCCCCAGGACCTGTGTTTAAAGTTGTGACAGTTCATTATTTCCTCCAGGACCTGTGTTTAAAGTTGTGACAGTTCAGTATTTCCCCCAAGATCTGTGTTTACAGTTGTGACAGTTCAGTATTTCCCCCAGGACCTGTGTTTACAGTTGTGACAGTTCAGTATTTCCCCCAGGCCCAGTGTTTACAGTTGTGACAGCTCAGTATTTCCCCCAGGACCTGTGTTTAAAGTTCTGACAGCTCAGTACTTCCCCCAGGACCTGTGTTTAAAGTTGTGACAGCTCAGTATTTCCCCGAGGCCCTGTGTTTAAAGTTATGACAGTTCAGTATTTCCACCAGGATCTGTGTTTACAGTTGTGACAGTTCAGTATTTCCCCCAGGACCTGTGTTTAAAGTTGTGACAGCTCAGTATTTCCCCGAGGACCTGTGTTTAAAGTTATGACAGTGCAGTATTTCCCCCAGGCCCAGTGTTTACTGTTGTGACAGCTCAGAATTTCCCCCAGGACCTGTGTTTAAAGTTGTGACAGTTCAGTATTTCCCCCAGGACCTGTCTTTAAAGTTGTGACAGCTCAGTATTTCCTCCAGGACCTGTGTTTAAAGTTGTGCAGCTCAGTATTTTCCACAGGTCCTGTTTTTAAAACTACGACAGCTCAGAATTTCCCCCAGGCCCTGTCTTTAAAATTGTGACAGCTCCGAATTTTCCCCAGGACCTGTGGTTAAAGTTGTGACAGCTCAGTATTTCCTCCAGGACCTGTGTTTAAAGTTGTGACAGTTCAGTATTATCCCCAGTACCTGTGTTTAAAGTTGTGACAGTTCAGTATTTTCCCCAGGACCTGTCTTTAAAGTTGTGACAGCTCAGTATTTTCCCCAGGACCTGTCTTTAAAGTTGTGACAGTTCAGTATTTTCCCCAGGACCTGTCTTTAAAGTTGTGACAGCTCAGTATTTTCCCCAGGATCTGTGTTTAAAGTTGTGACAGCTCAGTATTTTCCCCAGGTCCTGTCTTTAAAGTTGTGACAGCTCAGTATTTTCCCCAGGACCTGTCTTTAAAGTTGTGACAGCTCAGTATTTTCCCCAGGACCTGTCTTTAAAGTTGTGACAGCTCAGTATTTCCCCCAGAACCTGTGTTTAAAGTTGTGACAGCTCAGTATTTCCTCCAGGACATGTGCTAAAGTTGTGACAGTTCAGTATTTCCTCCAGGACCTGTGTTTAAAGTTGTGACAGCCCAGTATTTCCTCCAGGACATGTGCTAAAGTTGTGACAGCTCAGTATTTCATCCAGGACCTGTGTTTAAAGTTGTGACAGTTCAGTATTTCCCCCCGGACCTGTGTTTAAAGTTGTGACAGCTCAGTATTTCCCCCAGGACCTGTGTTTAAGGTTGTGACAGCTCAGTATTTCCCCCAGGACCTGTGTTTAAAGTTGTGACAGCTCAGTCTTTCCCCCAGGCACTGTCTTTAAAGTTGTGGCAGCTCAGTATTTCCCCCAGGACCTGTCTTTAAAGTTCTGACAGCTCAGTATTTCCCCCAGGACCTGTCTTGAAAGTTGTGGCAGCTCAGTCTTTCCCCCAGGCACTGTCTTTAAAGTTGTGGCAGCTCAGTATTTCCCCCAGGACCTGTCTTTAAAGTTCTGACAGCTCAGTATTTTACGCAGGACCTGTGTTTAAAATTGTGACAGCTCAGTCTTTCCCCCAGGCACTGTCTTTAAAGTTCTGACAGCTCAGTATTTCCCCCAGGACCTGTCTTGAAAGTTGTGGCAGCTCAGTCTTTCCCCCAGGCACTGTCTTTAAAGTTGTGGCAGCTCAGTATTTCCCCCAGGACCTGTCTTTAAAGTTCTGACAGCTCAGTATTTCCACAAGAACCTGTGTTTAAAGTTGCGACAGCTCAGTATTTTACCCAGGACCTGAGTTTAAAGTTGTGACAGCTCAGTATTTCCCCCAGGACCTGTCTTTAAAGTTGTGACAGCTCAGTCTTTCCCCCAGGACCTGCGTTTCAAGTTGTGACAGTTCAGTATTTCCTGCAGGGCCTGTGTTTAAAGTTGTGACTACTCAGAATTTCCACCAGGACCTGTCTTTAAAGTTGTGACAGCTCAGTATTTCCCCCAGGACCTGTCTTTAAAGTTGTGACAGCTCAGTATTTCCCCCAGGCCCTGTGTTTAAAGTTGTGACATCTCAGTATTTCCCCCAGGCCCTGTGTTTAAAGTTGTGACAGTTCATTATTTCCTCCAGGACCTGTGTTTAAAGTTGTGACAGTTCAGTATTTCCCCCAGGACCTGTGTTTAAAGTTGTGACAGTTCATTATTTCCTCCAGGACCTGTGTTTAAAGATGTGACAGCTCAGTATTTCCCCCAGGAACTGTTTTTAAAGTTGTGACAGTTCAGTATTTTCCCCAGGACCTGTCTTTAAAGTTGTGACAGCTCAGTATTTCCTCCAGGACCTGTGTTTAAAGTTGTGACAGTTCAGTATTTCCCCCAGGACCTGTGTTTAAAGTTGTGACAGTTCAGTATTTCCCCAGGACCTGTCTTTAAAGTTGTGACAGCTCAGTATTTTTTCAGGACCTGTGTTTAAAGTTGTAACAGCTCAGTATTTTCCCCAGGACCTGTGTTTAAAGTTGTGACAGTTCAGTATTTTCCCAAGGACCTGTCTTTAAAGTTGTGACAGCTCAGTATTTTCCCCAGGACCTGTCTTTAAAGTTGTGACAGCTCAGTATTTTCCCAAGGACCTGTCTTTAAAGTTGTGACAGCTCAGTATTTTTCCCCAGGACCTGCATTTAAAGTTGTGACAGCTCAGTATTTTCCCCAGGACCTGTGTTTACAGTTGTGACATCTCAGTATTTCCTCCAGGACCTGTGTTTAAAGTTGTGACAGTTCAGTATTTCCCCCAGGACCTGTGTTTAAAGTTGTGACAGTTCAGTATTTCCCCCAGGACCTGTGTTTAAAGTTGTGACAGTTCAGTATTTTCCCCAGGACCTGTCTTTAAAGTTGTGACAGCTCAGTATTTTCCCAAGGACCTGTCTTTAAAGTTGTGACAGCTCAGTATTTTCCCCAGGACCTGCATTTAAAGTTGTGACAGCTCAGTATTTTCCCCAGGACCTGTGTTTACAGTTGTGACATCTCAGTATTTCCTCCAGGACCTGTGTTTAAAGTTGTGACAGTTCAGTATTTCCCCCAGGACCTGTGTTTAAAGTTGTGACAGTTCAGTATTTCCCCCAGGACCTGTGTTTAAAGTTGTGACAGTTCATTATTTCCTCCAGGACCTGTGTTTAAAGTTGTGACAGTTCAGTATTTCCCCCAAGATCTGTGTTTACAGTTGTGACAGTTCAGTATTTCCCCCAGGACCTGTGTTTACAGTTGTGACAGTTCAGTATTTCCCCCAGGCCCAGTGTTTACAGTTGTGACAGCTCAGTATTTCCCCCAGGACCTGTGTTTAAAGTTCTGACAGCTCAGTACTTCCCCCAGGACCTGTGTTTAAAGTTGTGACAGCTCAGTATTTCCCCGAGGACCTGTGTTTAAAGTTATGACAGTTCAGTATTTCCACCAGGATCTGTGTTTACAGTTGTGACAGTTCAGTATTTCCCCCAGGACCTGTGTTTAAAGTTGTGACAGCTCAGTATTTCCCCGAGGACCTGTGTTTAAAGTTATGACAGTTCAGTATTTCCCCCAGGCCCAGTGTTTACTGTTGTGACAGCTCAGAATTTCCCCCAGGACCTGTGTTTAAAGTTGTGACAGCCCAGCATTTCCCCCAGGACCTGTATTTAAAGTTGTGACAGTTCAGTATTTCCCCCAGGACCTGTCTTTAAAGTTGTGACAGCTCAGTATTTCCTCCAGGACCTGTGTTTAAAGTTGTGCAGCTCAGCATTTTCCACAGGTCCTGTTTTTAAAACTACGACAGCTCAGAATTTCCCCCAGGCCCTGTCTTTAAAATTGTGACAGCTCCGAATTTTCCCCAGGACCTGTGGTTAAAGTTGTGACAGCTCAGTATTTCCTCCAGGACCTGTGTTTAAAGTTGTGACAGTTCAGTATTATCCCCAGTACCTGTGTTTAAAGTTGTGACAGTTCAGTATTTTCCCCAGGACCTGTCTTTAAAGTTGTGACAGCTCAGTATTTTCCCCAGGACCTGTCTTTAAAGTTGTGACAGTTCAGTATTTTCCCCAGGACCTGTCTTTAAAGTTGTGACAGCTCAGTATTTTCCCCAGGATCTGTGTTTAAAGTTGTGACAGCTCAGTATTTTCCCCAGGTCCTGTCTTTAAAGTTGTGACAGCTCAGTATTTTCCCCAGGACCTGTCTTTAAAGTTGTGACAGCTCAGTATTTCCCCCAGAACCTGTGTTTAAAGTTGTGACAGCTCAGTATTTCCTCCAGGACATGTGCTAAAGTTGTGACAGTTCAGTATTTCCCCCAGGACCTGTGTTTAAAGTTGTGACAGCCCAGTATTTCCTCCAGGACATGTGCTAAAGTTGTGACAGCTCAGTATTTCATCCAGGACCTGTGTTTAAAGTTGTGACAGTTCAGTATTTCCCCCCGGACCTGTGTTTAAAGTTGTGACAGCTCAGTATTTCCCCCAGGACCTGTGTTTAAGGTTGTGACAGCTCAGTATTTCCCCCAGGACCTGTGTTTAAAGTTGTGACAGCTCAGTCTTTCCCCCAGGCACTGTCTTTAAAGTTGTGGCAGCTCAGTATTTCCCCCAGGACCTGTCTTTAAAGTTCTGACAGCTCAGTATTTCCCCCAGGACCTGTCTTTAAAGTTGTGGCAGCTCAGTCTTTCCCCCAGGCACTGTCTTTAAAGTTGTGGCAGCTCAGTATTTCCCCCAGGACCTGTCTTTAAAGTTCTGACAGCTCAGTATTTTACGCAGGACCTGTGTTTAAAATTGTGACAGCTCAGTATTTCCACAAGAACCTGTGTTTAAAGTTGCGACAGCTCAGTATTTTACCCAGGACCTGAGTTTAAAGTTGTGACAGCTCAGTATTTCCCCCAGGACCTGTCTTTAAAGTTGTGACAGCTCAGTCTTTCCCCCAGGACCTGCGTTTCAAGTTGTGACAGTTCAGTATTTCCTGCAGGGCCTGTGTTTAAAGTTGTGACTACTCAGAATTTCCCCCAGGACCTGTCTTTAAAGTTGTGACAGCTCAGTATTTCCCCCAGGACCTGTCTTTAAAGTTGTGACAGCTCAGTATTTCCCCCAGGCCCTGTGTTTAAAGTTGTGACATCTCAGTATTTCCCCCAGGACCTGTGTTTAAAGTTGTGACAGTTCATTATTTCCTCCAGGACCTGTGTTTAAAGTTGTGACAGTTCAGTATTTCCCCCAGGACCTGTGTTTAAAGTTGTGACAGTTCATTATTTCCTCCAGGACCTGTGTTTAAAGTTGTGACAGTTCAGTATTTTCCCCAGGACCTGTCTTATAATTGTGACAGCTCAGTATTTCCTCCAGGACCTGTGTTTAAAGTTGTGACAGTTCAGTATTTCCCCCAGGACCTGTGTTTAAAGTTGTGACAGTTCAGTATTTCCCCAGGACCTGTCTTTAAAGTTGTGACAGCTCAGTATTTTTTCAGGACCTGTGTTTAAAGTTGTAACAGCTCAGTATTTTCCCCAGGACCTGTGTTTAAAGTTGTGACAGTTCAGTATTTTCCCAAGGACCTGTCTTTAAAGTTGTGACAGCTCAGTATTTTCCCCAGGACCTGTCTTTAAAGTTGTGACAGCTCAGTATTTTCCCAAGGACCTGTCTTTAAAGTTGTGACAGCTCAGTATTTTCCCCAGGACCTGCATTTAAAGTTGTGACAGCTCAGTATTTTCCCCAGCACCTGTCTTTAAAGTTGTGACAGCTCAGTATTTTCCCCAGGATCTGTGTTTAAAGTTGTGACAGCTCAGTATTTCCCCCAGGAACTGTTTTTAAAGTTGTGACAGTTCAGTATTTTCCCCAGGACCTGTCTTTAAAGTTGTGACAGCTCAGTATTTCCTCCAGGACCTGTGTTTAAAGTTGTGACAGTTCAGTATTTCCCCCAGGACCTGTGTTTAAAGTTGTGACAGTTCAGTATTTCCCCAGGACCTGTCTTTAAAGTTGTGACAGCTCAGTATTTTTTCAGGACCTGTGTTTAAAGTTGTAACAGCTCAGTATTTTCCCCAGGACCTGTGTTTAAAGTTGTGACAGTTCAGTATTTTCCCAAGGACCTGTCTTTAAAGTTGTGACAGCTCAGTATTTTCCCCAGGACCTGTCTTTAAAGTTGTGACAGCTCAGTATTTTCCCAAGGACCTGTCTTTAAAGTTGTGACAGCTCAGTATTTTCCCCAGGACCTGCATTTAAAGTTGTGACAGCTCAGTATTTTCCCCAGGACCTGTGTTTACAGTTGTGACAGTTCAGTATTTCCCCCAGGACCTGTTTTTACAGTTGTGACATCTCAGTATTTCCTCCAGGACCTGTGTTTAAAGTTGTGACAGTTCAGTATTTCCCCCAGGACCTGTGTTTAAAGTTGTGACAGTTCAGTATTTCCCCCAGGACCTGTGTTTAAAGTTGTGACAGTTCAGTATTTCCCCCAGGACCTGTGTTTAAAGTTGTGACAGTTCAGTATTTCCCCCAGGACCTGTGTTTAAAGTTGTGACAGTTCATTATTTCCTCCAGGACCTGTGTTTAAAGTTGTGACAGTTCAGTATTTCCCCCAAGATCTGTGTTTAAAGTTGTGACAGTTCAGTATTTCCCCCAGGACCTGTGTTTACAGTTGTGACAGTTCAGTATTTCCCCCAGGCCCAGTGTTTACAGTTGTGACAGCTCAGTATTTCCCCCAGGACCTGTGTTTAAAGTTCTGACAGCTCAGTATTTCCCCGAGGACCTGTGTTTAAAGTTATGACAGTTCAGTATTTCCCCCAAGATCTGTGTTTAAAGTTGTGACAGTTCAGTATTTCCCCCAGGACCTGTGTTTACAGTTGTGACAGTTCAGTATTTCCCCCAGGCCCAGTGTTTACAGTTGTGACAGCTCAGTACTTCCCCCAGGACCTGTGTTTAAAGTTGTGACAGCTCAGTATTTCCCCGAGGACCTGTGTTTAAAGTTATGACAGTTCAGTATTTCCACCAGGATCTGTGTTTACAGTTGTGACAGTTCAGTATTTCCCCCAGGACCTGTGTTTAAAGTTGTGACAGCTCAGTATTTCCCCGAGGACCTGTGTTTAAAGTTATGACAGTTCAGTATTTCCCCCAGGCCCAGTGTTTACTGTTGTGACAGCTCAGAATTTCCCCCAGGACCTGTGTTTAAAGTTGTGACAGCCCAGCATTTCCCCCAGGACCTGTATTTAAAGTTGTGACAGTTCAGTATTTCCCCCAGGACCTGTCTTTAAAGTTGTGACAGCTCAGTATTTCCTCCAGGACCTGTGTTTAAAGTTGTGCAGCTCAGTATTTTCCACAGGTCCTGTTTTTAAAACTACGACAGCTCAGAATTTCCCCCAGGCCCTGTCTTTAAAATTGTGACAGCTCCGAATTTTCCCCAGGACCTGTGGTTAAAGTTGTGACAGCTCAGTATTTCCTCCAGGACCTGTGTTTAAAGTTGTGACAGTTCAGTATTATCCCCAGTACCTGTGTTTAAAGTTGTGACAGTTCAGTATTTTCCCCAGGACCTGTCTTTAAAGTTGTGACAGCTCAGTATTTTCCCCAGGACCTGTCTTTAAATTTGTGACAGTTCAGTATTTTCCCCAGGACCTGTCTTTAAAGTTGTGACAGCTCAGTATTTTCCCCAGGATCTGTGTTTAAAGTTGTGACAGCTCAGTATTTTCCCCAGGTCCTGTCTTTAAAGTTGTGACAGCTCAGTATTTTCCCCAGGACCTGTGTTTAAAGTTGTGACAGTTCATTATTTCCTCCAGGACCTGTGTTTAAAGTTGTGACAGTTCAGTATTTCCCCCAGGACCTGTGTTTAAAGTTGTGACAGTTCAGTATTTCCCCCAGGACCTGTGTTTAAAGTTGTGACAGTTCATTATTTCCTCCAGGACCTGTGTTTAAAGTTGTGACAGTTCAGTATTTTCCCCAGGACCTGTCTTATAATTGTGACAGCTCAGTATTTCCTCCAGGACCTGTGTTTAAAGTTGTGACAGTTCAGTATTTCCCCCAGGACCTGTGTTTAAAGTTGTGACAGTTCAGTATTTCCCCAGGACCTGTCTTTAAAGTTGTGACAGCTCAGTATTTTTTCAGGACCTGTGTTTAAAGTTGTAACAGCTCAGTATTTTCCCCAGGACCTGTGTTTAAAGTTGTGACAGTTCAGTATTTTCCCAAGGACCTGTCTTTAAAGTTGTGACAGCTCAGTATTTTCCCCAGGACCTGTCTTTAAAGTTGTGACAGCTCAGTATTTTCCCAAGGACCTGTCTTTAAAGTTGTGACAGCTCAGTATTTTCCCCAGGACCTGCATTTAAAGTTGTGACAGCTCAGTATTTTCCCCAGCACCTGTCTTTAAAGTTGTGACAGCTCAGTATTTTCCCCAGGATCTGTGTTTAAAGTTGTGACAGCTCAGTATTTCCCCCAGGAACTGTTTTTAAAGTTGTGACAGTTCAGTATTTTCCCCAGGACCTGTCTTTAAAGTTGTGACAGCTCAGTATTTCCTCCAGGACCTGTGTTTAAAGTTGTGACAGTTCAGTATTTCCCCCAGGACCTGTGTTTAAAGTTGTGACAGTTCAGTATTTCCCCAGGACCTGTCTTTAAAGTTGTGACAGCTCAGTATTTTTTCAGGACCTGTGTTTAAAGTTGTAACAGCTCAGTATTTTCCCCAGGACCTGTGTTTAAAGTTGTGACAGTTCAGTATTTTCCCAAGGACCTGTCTTTAAAGTTGTGACAGCTCAGTATTTTCCCCAGGACCTGTCTTTAAAGTTGTGACAGCTCAGTATTTTCCCAAGGACCTGTCTTTAAAGTTGTGACAGCTCAGTATTTTCCCCAGGACCTGCATTTAAAGTTGTGACAGCTCAGTATTTTCCCCAGGACCTGTGTTTACAGTTGTGACAGTTCAGTATTTCCCCCAGGACCTGTTTTTACAGTTGTGACATCTCAGTATTTCCTCCAGGACCTGTGTTTAAAGTTGTGACAGTTCAGTATTTCCCCCAGGACCTGTGTTTAAAGTTGTGACAGTTCAGTATTTCCCCCAGGACCTGTGTTTAAAGTTGTGACAGTTCAGTATTTCCCCCAGGACCTGTGTTTAAAGTTGTGACAGTTCAGTATTTCCCCCAGGACCTGTGTTTAAAGTTGTGACAGTTCATTATTTCCTCCAGGACCTGTGTTTAAAGTTGTGACAGTTCAGTATTTCCCCCAAGATCTGTGTTTAAAGTTGTGACAGTTCAGTATTTCCCCCAGGACCTGTGTTTACAGTTGTGACAGTTCAGTATTTCCCCCAGGCCCAGTGTTTACAGTTGTGACAGCTCAGTATTTCCCCCAGGACCTGTGTTTAAAGTTCTGACAGCTCAGTATTTCCCCGAGGACCTGTGTTTAAAGTTATGACAGTTCAGTATTTCCCCCAAGATCTGTGTTTAAAGTTGTGACAGTTCAGTATTTCCCCCAGGACCTGTGTTTACAGTTGTGACAGTTCAGTATTTCCCCCAGGCCCAGTGTTTACAGTTGTGACAGCTCAGTACTTCCCCCAGGACCTGTGTTTAAAGTTGTGACAGCTCAGTATTTCCCCGAGGACCTGTGTTTAAAGTTATGACAGTTCAGTATTTCCACCAGGATCTGTGTTTACAGTTGTGACAGTTCAGTATTTCCCCCAGGACCTGTGTTTAAAGTTGTGACAGCTCAGTATTTCCCCGAGGACCTGTGTTTAAAGTTATGACAGTTCAGTATTTCCCCCAGGCCCAGTGTTTACTGTTGTGACAGCTCAGAATTTCCCCCAGGACCTGTGTTTAAAGTTGTGACAGCCCAGCATTTCCCCCAGGACCTGTATTTAAAGTTGTGACAGTTCAGTATTTCCCCCAGGACCTGTCTTTAAAGTTGTGACAGCTCAGTATTTCCTCCAGGACCTGTGTTTAAAGTTGTGCAGCTCAGTATTTTCCACAGGTCCTGTTTTTAAAACTACGACAGCTCAGAATTTCCCCCAGGCCCTGTCTTTAAAATTGTGACAGCTCCGAATTTTCCCCAGGACCTGTGGTTAAAGTTGTGACAGCTCAGTATTTCCTCCAGGACCTGTGTTTAAAGTTGTGACAGTTCAGTATTATCCCCAGTACCTGTGTTTAAAGTTGTGACAGTTCAGTATTTTCCCCAGGACCTGTCTTTAAAGTTGTGACAGCTCAGTATTTTCCCCAGGACCTGTCTTTAAATTTGTGACAGTTCAGTATTTTCCCCAGGACCTGTCTTTAAAGTTGTGACAGCTCAGTATTTTCCCCAGGATCTGTGTTTAAAGTTGTGACAGCTCAGTATTTTCCCCAGGTCCTGTCTTTAAAGTTGTGACAGCTCAGTATTTTCCCCAGGACCTGTCTTTAAAGTTGTGACAGCTCAGTATTTCCCCCAGAACCTGTGTTTAAAGTTGTGACAGCTCAGTATTTCCTCCAGGACATGTGCTAAAGTTGTGACAGTTCAGTATTTCCTCCAGGACCTGTGTTTAAAGTTGTGACAGCCCAGTATTTCCTCCAGGACATGTGCTAAAGTTGTGACAGCTCAGTATTTCATCCAGGACCTGTGTTTAAAGTTGTGACAGTTCAGTATTTCCCCCCGGACCTGTGTTTAAAGTTGTGACAGCTCAGTATTTCCCCCAGGACCTGTGTTTAAGGTTGTGACAGCTCAGTATTTCCCCCAGGACCTGTGTTTAAAGTTGTGACAGCTCAGTCTTTCCCCCAGGCACTGTCTTTAAAGTTGTGGCAGCTCAGTATTTCCCCCAGGACCTGTCTTTAAAGTTCTGACAGCTCAGTATTTCCCCCAGGACCTGTCTTTAAAGTTGTGGCAGCTCAGTCTTTCCCCCAGGCACTGTCTTTAAAGTTGTGGCAGCTCAGTATTTCCCCCAGGACCTGTCTTTAAAGTTCTGACAGCTCAGTATTTTACGCAGGACCTGTGTTTAAAATTGTGACAGCTCAGTATTTCCACAAGAACCTGTGTTTAAAGTTGCGACAGCTCAGTATTTTACCCAGGACCTGAGTTTAAAGTTGTGACAGCTCAGTATTTCCCCCAGGACCTGTCTTTAAAGTTGTGACAGCTCAGTCTTTCCCCCAGGACCTGCGTTTCAAGTTGTGACAGTTCAGTATTTCCTGCAGGGCCTGTGTTTAAAGTTGTGACTACTCAGAATTTCCCCCAGGACCTGTCTTTAAAGTTGTGACAGCTCAGTATTTCCCCCAGGACCTGTCTTTAAAGTTGTGACAGCTCAGTATTTCCCCCAGGCCCTGTGTTTAAAGTTGTGACATCTCAGTATTTCCCCCAGGACCTGTGTTTAAAGTTGTGACAGTTCATTATTTCCTCCAGGACCTGTGTTTAAGTTGTGACAGTTCAGTACTTCCCCCAGGACCTGTGTTTAAAGTTGTGACAGTTCATTATTTCCTCCAGGACCTGTGTTTAAAGTTGTGACAGTTCAGTATTTTCCCCAGGACCTGTGTTTAAAGTTGTGACAGCTCAGTATTTTCCCCAGGTCCTGTCTTTAAAGTTGTGACAGCTCAGTATTTTCCCCAGGACCTGTCTTTAAAGTTGTGACAGCTCAGTATTTCCCCCAGAACCTGTGTTTAAAGTTGTGACAGCTCAGTATTTCCTCCAGGACATGTGCTAAAGTTGTGACAGTTCAGTATTTCCTCCAGGACCTGTGTTTAAAGTTGTGACAGCCCAGTATTTCCTCCAGGACATGTGCTAAAGTTGTGACAGCTCAGTATTTCATCCAGGACCTGTGTTTAAAGTTGTGACAGTTCAGTATTTCCCCCCGGACCTGTGTTTAAAGTTGTGACAGCTCAGTATTTCCCCCAGGACCTGTGTTTAAGGTTGTGACAGCTCAGTATTTCCCCCAGGACCTGTGTTTAAAGTTGTGACAGCTCAGTCTTTCCCCCAGGCACTGTCTTTAAAGTTGTGGCAGCTCAGTATTTCCCCCAGGACCTGTCTTTAAAGTTCTGACAGCTCAGTATTTCCCCCAGGACCTGTCTTTAAAGTTGTGGCAGCTCAGTCTTTCCCCCAGGCACTGTCTTTAAAGTTGTGGCAGCTCAGTATTTCCCCCAGGACCTGTCTTTAAAGTTCTGACAGCTCAGTATTTTACGCAGGACCTGTGTTTAAAATTGTGACAGCTCAGTATTTCCACAAGAACCTGTGTTTAAAGTTGCGACAGCTCAGTATTTTACCCAGGACCTGAGTTTAAAGTTGTGACAGCTCAGTATTTCCCCCAGGACCTGTCTTTAAAGTTGTGACAGCTCAGTCTTTCCCCCAGGACCTGCGTTTCAAGTTGTGACAGTTCAGTATTTCCTGCAGGGCCTGTGTTTAAAGTTGTGACTACTCAGAATTTCCCCCAGGACCTGTCTTTAAAGTTGTGACAGCTCAGTATTTCCCCCAGGACCTGTCTTTAAAGTTGTGACAGCTCAGTATTTCCCCCAGGCCCTGTGTTTAAAGTTGTGACATCTCAGTATTTCCCCCAGGACCTGTGTTTAAAGTTGTGACAGTTCATTATTTCCTCCAGGACCTGTGTTTAAGTTGTGACAGTTCAGTACTTCCCCCAGGACCTGTGTTTAAAGTTGTGACAGTTCATTATTTCCTCCAGGACCTGTGTTTAAAGTTGTGACAGTTCAGTATTTTCCCCAGGACCTGTCTTATAATTGTGACAGCTCAGTATTTCCTCCAGGACCTGTGTTTAAAGTTGTGACAGTTCAGTATTTCCCCCAGGACCTGTGTTTAAAGTTGTGACAGTTCAGTATTTCCCCAGGACCTGTCTTTAAAGTTCTGACAGCTCAGTATTTTTTCAGGACCTGTGTTTAAAGTTGTAACAGCTCAGTATTTTCCCCAGGACCTGTGTTTAAAGTTGTGACAGTTCAGTATTTTCCCAAGGACCTGTCTTTAAAGTTGTGACAGCTCAGTATTTTCCCCAGGACCTGTCTTTAAAGTTGTGACAGCTCAGTATTTTCCCAAGGACCTGTCTTTAAAGTTGTGACAGCTCAGTATTTTCCCCAGGACCTGCATTTAAAGTTGTGACAGCTCAGTATTTTCCCCAGCACCTGTCTTTAAAGTTGTGACAGCTCAGTATTTTCCCCAGGATCTGTGTTTAAAGTTGTGACAGCTCAGTATTTTCCCCAGGTCCTGTCTTTAAAGTTGTGACAGCTCAGTATTTTCCCCAGGACCTGTCTTTAAAGTTGTGACAGCTCAGTATTTCATCCAGGCCCTGTGTTTAAAGTTGTGACAGTTCAATATTTCCCCCAGGACCTGTGTTTAAAGTTGTGACAGATCAGTATTTCCCCCAGGACCTGTGTTTACAGTTGTGAAAGTTCAATATTTCCCCCAGGACCTGTGTTTACAGTTGTGACAGTTCAGTATTTCCCCCAGGACCTGTGTTTACAGTTGTGACATCTCAGTATTTCCTCCAGGACCTGTGTTTAAAGTTGTGACAGTTCAGTATTTCCCCCAGGACCTGTGTTTAAAGTTGTGACAGTTCAGTATTTCCCCCAGGACCTGTGTTTAAAGTTGTGACAGTTCAGTATTTCCCCCAGGACCTGTGTTTAAAGTTGTGACAGTTCAGTATTTCCCCCAGGACCTGTCTTTAAAGTTGTGACAGTTCATTATTTCCTCCAGGACCTGTGTTTAAAGTTGTGACAGTTCAGTATTTCCCCCAAGATCTGTGTTTACAGTTGTGACAGTTCAGTATTTCCCCCAGGCCCTGTGTTTAAAGTTGTGACAGCTCAGTATTTCCCCCAGGACCTGTGTTTAAAGTTGTGACAGCTCAGTACTTCCCCCAGGACCTGTGTTTAAAGTTGTGACAGCTCAGTATTTCCCCGAGGACCTGTGTTTAAAGTTATGACAGTTCAGTATTTCCCCCAGGCCCAGTGTTTACTGTTGTGACAGCTCAGAATTTCCCCCAGGACCTGTGTTTAAAGTTGTGACAGCCCAGCATTTCCCCCAGGACCTGTATTTAAAGTTGTGACAGTTCAGTATTTGCCCCAGGACCTGTCTTTAAAGTTGTGACAGCTCAGTATTTCCTCCAGGACCTGTGTTTAAAGTTGTGACAGCTCAGTATTTTCCACAGGTCCTGTTTTTAAAACTACGACAGCTCAGAATTTCCCCCAGGCCCTGTCTTTAAAATTGTGACAGCTCCGAATTTTCCCCAGGACCTGTGGTTAAAGTTGTGACAGCTCAGTATTTCCTCCAGGACCTGTGTTTAAAGTTGTGACAGTTCAGTATTATCCCCAGTACCTGTGTTTAAAGTTGTGACAGTTCAGTATTTTCCCCAGGACCTGTCTTTAAAGTTGTGACAGCTCAGTATTTTCCCCAGGACCTGTCTTTAAAGTTGTGACAGTTCAGTATTTTCCCCAGGACCTGTCTTTAAATTTGTGACAGCTCAGTATTTTCCCCAGGATCAGTGTTTAAAGTTGTGACAGCTCAGTATTTTCCCCAGGTCCTGTCTTTAAAGTTGTGACAGCTCAGTATTTTCCCCAGGACCTGTCTTTAAAGTTGTGACAGCTCAGTATTTTCCCCAGGACCTGTCTTTAAAGTTGTGACAGCTCAGTATTTCCCCCAGAACCTGTGTTTAAAGTTGTGACAGCTCAGTATTTCCTCCAGGACATGTGCTAAAGTTGTGACAGTTCAGTATTTCCTCCAGGACCTGTGTTTAAAGTTGTGACAGCCCAGTATTTCCTCCAGGACATGTGCTAAAGTTGTGACAGCTCAGTATTTCATCCAGGACCTGTGTTTAAAGTTGTGACAGTTCAGTATTTCCCCCAGGACCTGTGTTTAAAGTTGTGACAGCTCAGTATTTCCCCCAGGACCTGTGTTTAAAGTTGTGACAGCTCAGTATTTCCCCCAGGACCTGTGTTTAAAGTTGTGACAGCTCAGTCTTTCCCCCAGGCACTGTCTTTAAAGTTGTGGCAGCTCAGTATTTCCCCCAGGACCTGTCTTTAAAGTTCTGACAGCTCAGTATTTCCGCCAGGACCAGTCTTTAAAGTTCTGACAGCTCAGTATTTTACGCAGGACCTGTGTTTAAAATTGTGACAGCTCAGTATTTCCACAAGAACCTGTGTTTAAAGTTGCGACAGCTCAGTATTTTACCCAGGACCTGAGTTTAAAGTTGTGACAGCTCAGTATTTCCCCCAGGACCTGTCTTTAAAGTTGTGACAGCTCAGTCTTGCCCCCAGGACCTGCGTTTCAAGTTGTGACAGTTCAGTATTTCCTGCAGGGCCTGTGTTTCAAGTTGTGACAGTTCAGTATTTCCTGCAGGGCCTGTGTTTAAAGTTGTGACTACTCAGAATTTCCCCCAGGAACTGTCTTTAAAGTTGTGACAGCTCAGTATTTCCCCCAGGACCTGTCTTTAAAGTTGTGACAACTCGGTATTTCCCCCAGGCCCTGTGTTTAAAGTTGTGACAGTTTAGTATTTTCCCCAGGACCTGTGTTTAAAGTTGTGACAGTTTAGTATTTTCCCCAGGACCTGTGTTTAAAGTTGTGACAGTTCAGTATTTCCCCCAGGACCTGTGTTTAAAGTTGTGACAGTTCAGTATTTCCCCCAGGACCTGTGTTTAATGTTGTGACAGTTCATTATTTCCTCCAGGACCTGTGTTTAAAGTTGTGACAGTTCAGTATTTCCCCCAAGATCTGTGTTTACAGTTGTGACAGTTCAGTATTTCCCCCAGGACCTGTGTTTACAGTTGTGACAGTTCAGTATTTCCCCCAGGCCCAGTGTTTACAGTTGTGACAGCTCAGTATTTCCCCCAGGACCTGTGTTTAAAGTTGTGACAGCTCAGTATTTCCCCCAGGACCTGTGTTTAAAGTTGTGACAGCTCAGTATTTCCCCGAGGACCTGTGTTTAAAGTTATGACAGTTCAGTATTTCCACCAGGATCTGTGTTTACAGTTGTGACAGTTCAGTATTTCCCCCAGGACCTGTGTTTAAAGTTGTGACAGCTCAGTATTTCCCCGAGGACCTGTGTTTAAAGTTATGACAGTTCAGTATTTCCCCCAGGCCCAGTGTTTACTGTTGTGACAGCTCAGAATTTCCCCCAGGACCTGTGTTTAAAGTTGTGACAGCCCAGCATTTCCCCCAGGACCTGTATTTAAAGTTGTGACAGTTCAGTATTTCCCCCAGGACCTGTCTTTAAAGTTGTGACAGCTCAGTATTTCCTCCAGGCCCAGTGTTTACAGTTGTGACAGCTCAGTATTTCCCCCAGGACCTGTGTTTAAAGTTGTGACAGCTGAGTACTTCCCCCAGGATCTGTGTTTAAAGTTATGACAGTTCAGTATTTCCCCCAGGCCCTGTGTTTAAAGTTGTGACAGCTCAGTATTTCCCCGAGGACCTGTGTTTAAAGTTATGACAGTTCAGTATTTCCCCCAGGCCCTGTGTTTAAAGTTGTCACAGCCCAGCATTTCCCCCAGGACCTGTATTTAAAGTTGTGACAGTTCAGTATTTCCCCCAGGACCTGTCTTTAAAGTTGTGACAGCTCAGTATTTCCTCCAGGACCTGTGTTTAAAGTTGTGACAGCTCAGTATTTTCCACAGGTCCTGTTTTTAAAACTACGACAGCTCAGAATTTCCCCCAGGCCCTGTCTTTAAAATTGTGACAGCTCCGAATTTTCCCCAGGACCTGTGGTTAAAGTTGTGACAGCTCAGTATTTCCTCCAGGACCTGTGTTTAAAGATGTGACAGTTCAGTATTATCCCCAGTACCTGTGTTTAAAGTTGTGACAGTTCAGTATTTTCCCCAGGACCTGTCTTTAAAGTTGTGACAGCTCAGTATTTTCCCCAGGATCTGTGTTTAAAGTTGTGACAGCTAAGTATTTTCCCCAGGTCCTGTCTTTAAAGTTGTGACAGCTCAGTATTTTCCCCAGGACCTGTCTTTAAAGTTGTGACAGCTCAGTATTTTCCCCAGGACCTGTCTTTAAAGTTGTGACAGCTCAGTATTTCCCCCAGAACCTGTGTTTAAAGTTGTGACAGCCCGGTATTTCCTCCAGGACATCTGCTAAAGTTGTGACAGCTCAGTATTTCATCCAGGACCTGTGTTTAAAGTTGTGACAGTTCAGTATTTCACCCAGGACCTGTGTTTAAAGTTGTGACAGCTCAGTCTTTCCCCCAGGCACTGTCTTTAAAGTTGTGGCAGCTCAGTATTTCCCCCAGGACCTGTCTTTAAAGTTCTGACAGCTCAGTATTTCCCCCAGGACCAGTCTTTAAAGTTCTGACAGCTCAGTATTTTACGCAGGACCTGTGTTTAAAATTGTGACAGCTCAGTATTTCCACAAGAACCTGTGTTTACAGTTGTGACAGCTCAGTATTTTACCCAGGACCTGAGTTTAAAGTTGTGACAGCTCAGTATTTCCTGCAGGGCCTGTGTTTCAAGTTGTGACAGTTCAGTATTTCCTGCAGGGCCTGTGTTTAAAGTTGTGACTACTCAGAATTTCCCCCAGGACCTGTCTTTAAAGTTGTGACAGCTCAGTATTTCCCCCAGGACCTGTCTTTAAAGTTGTGACAGCTCAGTATTTCCTCCAGCACCTGTGCTAAAGTTGTGACAGCTCAGTATTTCACCCAGGACCTGTGTTTAAAGTTGTGACAGTTCAGTATTTCCCCCAGGACCTGTGTTTAAAGTTGTGACAGTTCATTATTTCCTCCAGGACCTGTGTTTAAAGATGTGACAGCTCAGTATTTCCCCCAGGAACTGTTTTTAAAGTTGTGACAGTTCAGTATTTTCCCCAGGACCTGTCTTTAAAGTTGTGACAGCTCAGTATTTTCTCCAGGACCTGTGTTTAAAGTTGTGACAGCTCAGTATTTCCCCCAGGACCTGTCTTTAAAGTTGTGACAGCTCAGTATTTCCCCCAGGACCTGTCTTTAAAGTTGTGACAGCTCAGTATTTCCTCCAGCACCTGTGCTAAAGTTGTGACAGCTCAGTATTTCACCCAGGACCTGTGTTTAAAGTTGTGACAGTTCAGTATTTCCCCCAGGACCTGTGTTTAAAGTTGTGACAGTTCATTATTTCCTCCAGGACCTGTGTTTAAAGATGTGACAGCTCAGTATTTCCCCCAGGAACTGTTTTTAAAGTTGTGACAGTTCAGTATTTTCCCCAGGACCTGTCTTTAAAGTTGTGACAGCTCAGTATTTCCCCCAGGACCTGTGTTTAAAGTTGTGACAGTTCAGTATTTCCCCAGGACCTGTCTTTAAAGTTGTGACAGCTCAGTATTTTTTCAGGACCTGTGTTTAAAGTTGTAACAGCTCAGTATTTTCCCCAGGATCTGTGTTTCAAGTTGTGACAGTTCAGTATTTTCCCAAGGACCTGTCTTTAAAGTTGTGACAGCTCAGTATTTTCCCCAGGACCTGCATTTAAAGTTGTGACAGCTCAGTATTTTCCCCAGGACCTGTCTTTAAAGTTGTGACAGCTCAGTATTTTCCCCAGGATCTGTGTTTAAAGTTGTGACAGCTCAGTATTTTCCCCAGGTCCTGTCTTTAAAGTTGTGACAGCTCCGTATTTCATCCAGGCCCTGTGTTTAAAGTTGTGACAGTTCAATATTTCCCCCAGGACCTGTGTTTAAAGTTGTGACAGTTCAGTATTTCCCCCAGGACCTGTGTTTACAGTTGTGACAGTTCAATATTTCCCCCAGGACCTGTGTTTAAAGTTGTGACAGTTCAGTATTTCCCCCAGGACCTGTGTTTACAGTTGTGACATCTCAGTATTTCCTCCAGGACCTGTGTTTAAAGTTGTGACAGTTCAGTATTTCCCCCAGGACCTGTGTTTAAAGTTGTGACAGTTCAGTATTTCCCCCAGGACCTGTGTTTAAAGTTGTGACAGTTCAGTATTTCCCCCAGGACCTGTGTTTAAAGTTGTGACAGTTCAGTATTTCCCCCAGGACCTGTGTTTAAAGTTGTGACAGCTCTGTATTTCCCCCAGGACCTGTGATTAAAATTGTGACAGTTCAGTATTTTCCCCAGGACCAGTCTTTAAAGTTGTAACAGCTCAGTATTTTCCCCAGGATCTGTGTTTAAAGTTGTGACAGCTCAGTATTTCCTCCAGGACCTGTGTTTACAGGTGTGACAGCTCAGTATTTCCTCCAGGACCTGTGTTTAAAGTTGTGACTGCTCAGTATTTCCCCCAGGACCTGTGTTTAAAGTTGTGACAGCTCAGTATTTCCTCCAGGCCCTGTATTTACAGATGTGACATCTCAGTATTTCCTCCAGGACCTGTGCTAAAGTTCTGACAGCTCAGTATTTCCCCCAGGACCTGTCTTTAAAGTTGTGACTGCTCAGTATTTCCCCCAGGACCTGTCTTTAAAGTGGTGACAGCTCAGTATTTCCCCCAGGACCTGTCTTTAAAGTGGTGACAGCTCAGTATTTCCTCCAGGACCTGTGTTTAAAGTTGTGACAGTTCAGTATTATCCCCAGGACCTGTGTTTAAAGTTGTGACAGTTCAGTATTTTCCCCAGGATCTGTCTTTAAAGTTGTGACAGCTCAGTATTTTCCGCAGGACCTGTCTTTAAAGTGGTGACAGCTCAGTATTTCCCCCAGGACCTGTGTTTAAAGTTGTGACAGTTCAGTATTTCCTCCAGGACCTGTGTTTAAAGTTGTGACAGTTCAGTATTTTCCCCAGGACCTGTCTTTAAAGTTGTGACAGCTCAGTATTTTCCCCAGGACCTGTCTTTAAAGTGGTGACAGCTCAGTATTTCCCCCAGGACCTGTGTTTAAAGTTGTGACAGTTCAGTATTTCCCCCAGGACCTGTGTTTAAAGTTGTGACAGTTCAGTATTTCCTCCAGGACCTGTGTTTACAGGTGTGACAGCTCAGTATTTCCCCCAGGACCTGTGTTTAAAGTTGTGACAGTTCAGTATTTCCCCAGGACCTGTGTTTAAAGTTGTGAAAGCTCAGTATTTCATCCAGGACCTGTGTTTAAAGTTGTGACAGCTCAGTATTTCATCCAGGAACTGTGTTTAAAGTTGTGACAGCTCAGTATTTCCTCCAGGCCCTGTATTTACAGATGTGACATCTCAGTATTTCCTCCAGGACCTGTGCTAAAGTTCTGACAGCTCAGTATTTCCCCCAGGACCTGTCTTTAAAGTTGTGACTGCTCAGTATTTCCCCCAGGACCTGTCTTTAAAGTGGTGACAGCTCAGTATTTCCCCCAGGACCTGTCTTTAAAGTGGTGACAGCTCAGAATTTCCTCCAGGACCTGTGTTTAAAGTTGTGACAGTTCAGTATTATCCCCAGGACCTGTGTTTAAAGTTGTGACAGTTCAGTATTTTCCCCAGGATCTGTCTTTAAAGTTGTGACAGCTCAGTATTTTCCCCAGGACCTGTCTTTAAAGTGGTGACAGCTCAGTATTTCCCCCAGGACCTGTGTTTAAAGTTGTGACAGTTCAGTATTTCCTCCAGGACCTGTGTTTAAAGTTGTGACAGTTCAGTATTTTCCCCAGGACCTGTCTTTAAAGTTGTGACAGCTCAGTATTTTCCCCAGGACCTGTCTTTAAAGTGGTGACAGCTCAGTATTTCCCCCAGGACCTGTGTTTAAAGTTGTGACAGTTCAGTATTTCCCCCAGGACCTGTGTTTAAAGTTGTGACAGTTCAGTATTTCCTCCAGGACCTGTGTTTACAGGTGTGACAGCTCAGTATTTCCCCCAGGACCTGTGTTTAAAGTTGTGACAGTTCAGTATTTCCCCAGGACCTGTGTTTAAAGTTGTGACAGTTCATTATTTCCCTTAGGACCTGTGTTTAAAGTTGTGACAGCTCAGTATTTCATCCAGGACCTGTGTTTAAAGTTGTGACAGCTCAGTATTTCATCCAGGACCTGTGTTTAAAGTTGTGACAGTTCAGTATTTCCCCAGGACCTGTGTTTAAAGTTGTGACAGTTCATTATTTCCCCCAGGACCTGTGTTTAAAGTTGTGACAGTTCATTATTTCCTCCAGGACCTGTGTTTAAAGTTGTGACAGTTCAGTATTTCGCCCAGGATCTGTGTTTACAGTTGTGACAGTTCAGTATTTCCCCCAGGCCCTGTGTTTACAGTTGTGACAGTTCAGTATTTCCCCCAGGCCAGTGTTTACAGTTGTGACTGTTCAGTATTTCCCCCAGGCCCTGTGTTTGCAGTTGTGACAGTTCAGTATTTCCCCCAGGACCTGTGTTTAAAGTTGTGACAGTTCATTATTTCCTCCAGGATCTGTGTTTAAAGTTGTGACAGCTCAGTATTTCCTCCTGGACCTGTGTTTAAAGTTGTGTCAGCTCAGTATTTCCTCCTGGACCTGTGTTTAAAGTTGTGTCAGCTCAGTATTTCCTCCTGGACCTGTGTTTAAAGTTGTGACAGTTCAGTATTTCCTCCAGGACCTGTGTTTAAAGTTGTGACAGTTCAGTATTTCCCCCAGGACCTGTGTTTAAAGTTGTGACAGCTCAGTATTTCCCCCAGGATCTGTGTTTAAAGTTGTGACAGTTCAGTATTTCCCCCAGGATCTGTGTTTAAAGTTGTGACAGCTCAGTATTTCCTCCTGGACCTGTGTTTAAAGTTGTGACAGTTCAGTATTTCCCCCAGGACCTGTGTTTAAAGTTGTGACAGTTCAGTATTTCCCCCAGGATCTGTGTTTAAATTTGTGACAGTTCAGTATTTCCCCCAGGACCTGTGTTTAATGTTGTGACAGCTCAGTATTTCCTCCTGGACCTGTGTTTAAAGTTGTGACAGTTCAGTATTTCCCCCAGGATCTGTGTTTAAAGTTGTGACAGTTCAGTATTTCCCCCAGGATCTGTGTTTAAAGTTGTGACAGCTCAGTATTTACTCCTGGACCTGTGTTTAAAGTTGTGACAGTTCAGTATTTCCCCCAGGACCTGTCTTTAAAGTTGTGACAGCTCAGTATTTCCTCCAGCACCTGTGCTAAAGTTGTGACAGCTCAGTATTTCACCCAGGACCTGTGTTTAAAGTTGTGACAGTTCAGTATTTCCCCCAGGACCTGTGTTTAAAGTTGTGACAGTTCATTATTTCCTCCAGGACCTGTGTTTAAAGATGTGACAGCTCAGTATTTCCCCCAGGAACTGTTTTTAAAGTTGTGACAGTTCAGTATTTTCCCCAGGACCTGTCTTTAAAGTTGTGACAGCTCAGTATTTCCCCCAGGACCTGTGTTTAAAGTTGTGACAGTTCAGTATTTCCCCAGGACCTGTCTTTAAAGTTGTGACAGCTCAGTATTTTTTCAGGACCTGTGTTTAAAGTTGTAACAGCTCAGTATTTTCCCCAGGATCTGTGTTTCAAGTTGTGACAGTTCAGTATTTTCCCAAGGACATGTCTTTAAAGTTGTGACAGCTCAGTATTTTCCCCAGGACCTGCATTTAAAGTTGTGACAGCTCAGTATTTTCCCCAGGACCTGTCTTTAAAGTTGTGACAGCTCAGTATTTTCCCCAGGATCTGTGTTTAAAGTTGTGACAGCTCAGTATTTTCCCCAGGTCCTGTCTTTAAAGTTGTGACAGCTCCGTATTTCATCCAGGCCCTGTGTTTAAAGTTGTGACAGTTCAATATTTCCCCCAGGACCTGTGTTTAAAGTTGTGACAGTTCAGTATTTCCCCCAGGACCTGTGTTTACAGTTGTGACAGTTCAATATTTCCCCCAGGACCTGTGTTTAAAGTTGTGACAGTTCAGTATTTCCCCCAGGACCTGTGTTTACAGTTGTGACATCTCAGTATTTCCTCCAGGACCTGTGTTTAAAGTTGTGACAGTTCAGTATTTCCCCCAGGACCTGTGTTTAAAGTTGTGACAGTTCAGTATTTCCCCCAGGACCTGTGTTTAAAGTTGTGACAGTTCAGTATTTCCCCCAGGACCTGTGTTTAAAGTTGTGACAGTTCAGTATTTCACCCAGGACCTGTGTTTAAAGTTGTGACAGCTCTGTATTTCCCCCAGGACCTGTGTTTAAAATTGTGACAGTTCAGTATTTTCCCCAGGACCAGTCTTTAAAGTTGTAACAGCTCAGTATTTTCCCCAGGATCTGTGTTTAAAGTTGTGACAGCTCAGTATTTCCTCCAGGACCTGTGTTTACAGGTGTGACAGCTCAGTATTTCCTCCAGGACCTGTGTTTAAAGTTGTGACTGCTCAGTATTTCCCCCAGGACCTGTGTTTAAAGTTGTGACAGCTCAGTATTTCCTCCAGGCCCTGTATTTACAGATGTGACATCTCAGTATTTCCTCCAGGACCTGTGCTAAAGTTCTGACAGCTCAGTATTTCCCCCAGGACCTGTCTTTAAAGTTGTGACTGCTCAGTATTTCCCCCAGGACCTGTCTTTAAAGTGGTGACAGCTCAGTATTTCCCCCAGGACCTGTCTTTAAAGTGGTGACAGCTCAGTATTTCCTCCAGGACCTGTGTTTAAAGTTGTGACAGTTCAGTATTATCCCCAGGACCTGTGTTTAAAGTTGTGACAGTTCAGTATTTTCCCCAGGATCTGTCTTTAAAGTTGTGACAGCTCAGTATTTTCCCCAGGACCTGTCTTTAAAGTGGTGACAGCTCAGTTTTTCCCCCAGGACCTGTGTTTAAAGTTGTGACAGTTCAGTATTTCCTCCAGGACCTGTGTTTAAAGTTGTGACAGTTCAGTATTTTCCCCAGGACCTGTCTTTAAAGTTGTGACAGCTCAGTATTTTCCCCAGGACCTGTCTTTAAAGTGGTGACAGCTCAGTATTTCCCCCAGGACCTGTGTTTAAAGTTGTGACAGTTCAGTATTTCCCCCAGGACCTGTGTTTAAAGTTGTGACAGTTCAGTATTTCCTCCAGGACCTGTGTTTACAGGTGTGACAGCTCAGTATTTCCCCCAGGACCTGTGTTTAAAGTTGTGACAGTTCAGTATTTCCCCAGGACCTGTGTTTAAAGTTGTGACAGTTCATTATTTCCCCCAGGACCTGTGTTTAAAGTTGTGACAGCTCAGTATTTCATCCAGGACCTGTGTTTAAAGTTGTGACAGCTCAGTATTTCATCCAGGAACTGTGTTTAAAGTTGTGACAGCTCAGTATTTCCTCCAGGCCCTGTATTTACAGATGTGACATCTCAGTATTTCCTCCAGGACCTGTGCTAAAGTTCTGACAGCTCAGTATTTCCCCCAGGACCTGTCTTTAAAGTTGTGACTGCTCAGTATTTCCCCCAGGACCTGTCTTTAAAGTGGTGACAGCTCAGTATTTCCCCCAGGACCTGTCTTTAAAGTGGTGACAGCTCAGTATTTCCTCCAGGACCTGTGTTTAAAGTTGTGACAGTTCAGTATTATCCCCAGGACCTGTGTTTAAAGTTGTGACAGTTCAGTATTTTCCCCAGGATCTGTCTTTAAAGTTGTGACAGCTCAGTATTTTCCCCAGGACCTGTCTTTAAAGTGGTGACAGCTCAGTATTTCCCCCAGGACCTGTGTTTAAAGTTGTGACAGTTCAGTATTTCCTCCAGGACCTGTGTTTAAAGTTGTGACAGTTCAGTATTTTCCCCAGGACCTGTCTTTAAAGTTGTGACAGCTCAGTATTTTCCCCAGGACCTGTCTTTAAAGTGGTGACAGCTCAGTATTTCCCCCAGGACCTGTGTTTAAAGTTGTGACAGTTCAGTATTTCCCCCAGGACCTGTGTTTAAAGTTGTGACAGTTCAGTATTTCCTCCAGGACCTGTGTTTAAAGTTGTGACAGTTCAGTATTTCCCCCAGGACCTGTGTTTAAAGTTGTGACAGTTCAGTATTTCCCCAGGACCTGTGTTTAAAGTTGTGACAGTTCATTATTTCCCCCAGGACCTGTGTTTAAAGTTGTGACAGCTCAGTATTTCATCCAGGACCTGTGATTAAAGTTGTGACAGCTCAGTATTTCATCCAGGACCTGTGTTTAAAGTTGTGACAGTTCAGTATTTCCCCAGGACCTGTGTTTAAAGTTGTGACAGTTCATTATTTCCCCCAGGACCTGTGTTTAAAGTTGTGACAGTTCATTATTTCCCCCAGGACCTGTGTTTAAAGTTGTGACAGTTCATTATTTCCTCCAGGACCTGTGTTTAAAGTTGTGACAGTACAGTCTTTCGCCCAGGATCTGTGTTTAAAGTTGTGACAGTTCAGTATTTCCCCCAGGCCCTGTGTTTACAGTTGTGACAGTTCAGTATTTCCCCCAGGCCAGTGTTTACAGTTGTGACTGTTCAGTATTTCCCCCAGGCCCTGTGTTTGCAGTTGTGACAGTTCAGTATTTCCCCCAGGACCTGTGTTTAAAGTTGTGACAGTTCATTATTTCCTCCAGGATCTGTGTTTAAAGTTGTGACAGCTCAGTATTTCCTCCTGGACCTGTGTTTAAAGTTGTGTCAGCTCAGTATTTCCTCCTGGACCTGTGTTTAAAGTTGTGACAGTTCAGTAT
The DNA here is from genome assembly GCF_036365525.1 of Heterodontus francisci. NCBI lineage: Eukaryota > Metazoa > Chordata > Chondrichthyes > Heterodontiformes > Heterodontidae > Heterodontus > Heterodontus francisci. The sequence goes on along the minus strand of NW_027141639.1, from coordinate 1,123,072 downwards.
TTCCTCCAGGACCTGTGTTTAAAGTTGTGACAGTTCAGTATTTCCCCCAGGACCTGTGTTTAAAGTTGTGACAGCTCAGTATTTCCCCCAGGATCTGTGTTTAAAGTTGTGACAGTTCAGTATTTCCCCCAGGATCTGTGTTTAAAGTTGTGACAGCTCAGTATTTCCTCCTGGACCTGTGTTTAAAGTTGTGACAGTTCAGTATTTCCCCCAGGACCTGTGTTTAAAGTTGTGACAGTTCAGTATTTCCCCCAGGATCTGTGTTTAAATTTGTGACAGTTCAGTATTTCCCCCAGGACCTGTGTTTAATGTTGTGACAGCTCAGTATTTCCTCCTGGACCTGTGTTTAAAGTTGTGACAGTTCAGTATTTCCCCCAGGATCTGTGTTTAAAGTTGTGACAGTTCAGTATTTCCCCCAGGATCTGTGTTTAAAGTTGTGACAGCTCAGTATTTACTCCTGGACCTGTGTTTAAAGTTGTGACAGTTCAGTATTTCCCCCAGGACCTGTGTTTAAAGTTGTGACAGTTCAGTATTTCCCCCAGGATCTGTGTTTAAAGTTGTGACAGTTCAGTATTTCCCCCAGGATCTGTGTTTAAAGTTGTGACAGCTCAGTATTTCCTCCTGGACCTGTGTTTAAAGTTGTGACAGTTCAGTATTTCCCCCAGGACCTGTGTTTAATGTTGTGACAGTTCAGTATTTCCCCCAGGACCTGTGTTTAAAGTTGTGACAGTTCAGTATTTCCCCCAGGATCTGTGTTAAAGTTGTGACAGCTCTGTATTTCCCCCAGGACCTGTGTTTAAAATTGTGACAGTTCAGTATTTTCCCCAGGACCTGTCTTTAAAGTTGTGACAGCTCAGTATTTTCCCCAGGATCTGTGTTTAAAGTTGTGACAGTTCGGTATTTCCCCCAGGACCTGTGTTTAAAGTTGTGACAGTTCAGTATTTCCCCCAGGACCTGTGTTTACAGTTGTGACAGTTCAGTATTTCACCCAGGACCTGTGTTTAAAGTTGTGACAGCTCAGTATTTCCTCCAGGCCCTGTGTTTAAAGTTGTGACAGCTCAGTATTTCCCCCAGGACCTGTGTTTAAAGTTGTGACAGCTCAGTATTTCCTCCAGGACCTGTGTTTACAGGTGTGACAGCTCAGTATTTCCTCCAGGCCCTGTGTTTAAAGTTGTGACAGCTCAGTATTTCCCCCACGACCTGTGTTTAAAGTTGTGACAGCTCAGTATTTCCTCCAGCACCTGTGCTAAAGTTGTGACAGATCAGTATTTCCTCCAGGATCTGTGTTTAAAGTTGTGACAGTTTAGTATTTTCCCCAGGACCTGTGTTTAAAGTTGTGACAGTTCAGTATTTCCCCCAAGACCTGTGTTTAAAGTTGTGACAGTTCATTATTTCCTCCAGGACCTGTGTTTAAAGATGTGACAGCTCAGTATTTCCACCAGGAACTGTTTTTAAAGTTGTGACAGTTCAGTATTTTCCCCAGGACCTGTCTTTAAAGTTGTGACAGCTCAGTATTTCCTCCAGGACCTGTGTTTAAAGTTGTGACAGTTCAGTATTTCCCCCAGGACCTGTGTTTAAAGTTGTGACAGTTCAGTATTTCCCCAGGACCTGTCTTTAAAGTTGTGACAGCTCAGTATTTTTTCAGGACCTGTGTTTAAAGTTGTAACAGCTCAGTATTTTCCCCAGGACCTGTGTTTAAAGTTGTGACAGTTCAGTATTTTCCCAAGGACCTGTCTTTAAAGTTGTGACAGCTCAGTATTTTCCCCAGGACCTGTCTTTAAAGTTGTGACAGCTCAGTATTTTCCCAAGGACCTGTCTTTAAAGTTGTGACAGCTCAGTATTTTCCCCAGGACCTGCATTTAAAGTTGTGACCGCTCAGTATTTTCCCCAGGACCTGTCTTTAAAGTTGTGACAGCTCAGTATTTTCCCCAGGATCTGTGTTTAAAGTTGTGACAGCTCAGTATTTTCCCCAGGTCCTGTCTTTAAAGTTGTGACAGCTCAGTATTTTCCCCAGGACCTGTCTTTAAAGTTGTGACAGCTCCGTATTTCATCCAGGCCCTGTGTTTAAAGTTGTGACAGTTCAATATTTCCCCCAGGACCTGTGTTTAAAGTTGTGACAGTTCAGTATTTCCCCCAGGACCTGTGTTTACAGTTGTGACAGTTCAATATTTCCCCCAGGAACTGTGTTTAAAGTTGTGACAGTTCAGTATTTCCCCCAGGACCTGTGTTTACAGTTGTGACAGTTCAGTATTTCCCCCAGGACCTGTGTTTACAGTTGTGACATCTCAGTATTTCCTCCAGGACCTGTGTTTAAAGTTGTGACAGTTCAGTATTTCCCCCAGGACCTGTGTTTAAAGTTGTGACAGTTCAGTATTTCCCCCAGGACCTGTGTTTAAAGTTGTGACAGTTCAGTATTTCCCCCAGGACCTGTGTTTAAAGTTGTGACAGTTCATTATTTCCTCCAGGACCTGTGTTTAAAGTTGTGACAGTTCAGTATTTCCCCCAAGATCTGTGTTTACAGTTGTGACAGTTCAGTATTTCCCCCAGGCCCTGTGTTTAAAGTTGTGACAGCTCAGTATTTCCCCCAGGACCTGTGTTTAAAGTTGTGACAGCTCAGTATTTCCCCGAGGACCTGTGTTTAAAGTTATGACAGTTCAGTATTTCCCCCAGGCCCAGTGTTTACTGTTGTGACAGCTCTGAATTTCCCCCAGGACCTGTGTTTAAAGTTGTGACAGCCCAGAATTTCCCCCAGGACCTGTATTTAAAGTTGTGACAGTTCAGTATTTCCCCCAGGACCTGTCTTTAAAGTTGTGACAGCTCAGTATTTCCTCCAGGACCTGTGTTTAAAGTTGTGACAGCTCCGTATTTTCCACAGGTCCTGTTTTTAAAACTACGACAGCAAAGAATTTCCCCCAGGCCCTGTCTTTAAAATTGTGACAGCTCCGAATTTTCCCCAGGACCTGTGGTTAAAGTTGTGACAGCTCAGTATTTCCTCCAGGACCTGTGTTTAAAGTTGTGACAGTTCAGTATTTTCCCCAGTACCTGTGTTTAAAGTTGTGACAGTTCAGTATTTTCCCCAGGACCTGTCTTTAAAGTTGTGACAGCTTAGTATTTTCCCCAGGACCTGTCTTTAAAGTTGTGACAGTTCAGTATTTTCCCCAGGACCTGTCTTTAAAGTTGTGACAGCTCAGTATTTTCCCCAGGATCTGTGTTTAAAGTTGTGACAGCTCAGTATTTTCCCCAGGTCCGGTCTTTAAAGTTGTGACAGCTCAGTATTTTCCCCAGGACCTGTCTTTAAAGTTGTGACAGCTCAGTATTTTCCCCAGGACCTGTCTTTAAAGTTGTGACAGCTCAGTATTACCCCCAGAACCTGTGTTTAAAGTTGTGACAGCTCAGTATTTCCTCCAGGACATGTGCTAAAGTTGTGACAGTTCAGTATTTCCTCCAGGACCTGTGTTTAAAGTTGTGACAGCCCAGTATTTCCTCCAGGACATGTGCTAAAGTTGTGACAGCTCAGTATTTCATCCAGGACCTGTGTTTAAAGTTGTGACAGTTCAGTATTTCCCCCAGGACCTGTGTTTAAAGTTGTGACAGCTCAGTATTTCCCCCAGGACCTGTGTTTAAAGTTGTGACAGCTCAGTATTTCCCCCAGGACCTGTGTTTAAAGTTGTGACAGCTCAGTCTTTCCCCCAGGCACTGTCTTTAAAGTTGTGGCTGCTCAGTATTTCCCCCAGGACCTGTCTTTATAGTTCTGACAGCTCAGTATTTCCCCCAGGACCTGTCTTTAAAGTTGTGACAGTTCAGTATTTTCCCCAGGACCTGTCTTTAAAGTTGTGACAGCTCAGTATTTTCCCCAGGATCTGTGTTTAAAGTTGTGACAGCTCAGTATTTTCCCCAGGTCCGGTCTTTAAAGTTGTGACAGCTCAGTATTTTCCCCAGGACCTGTCTTTAAAGTTGTGACAGCTCAGTATTTTCCCCAGGACCTGTCTTTAAAGTTGTGACAGCTCAGTATTTCCCCCAGAACCTGTGTTTAAAGTTGTGACAGCTCAGTATTTCCTCCAGGACATGTGCTAAAGTTGTGACAGTTCAGTATTTCCTCCAGGACCTGTGTTTAAAGTTGTGACAGCCCAGTATTTCCTCCAGGACATGTGCTAAAGTTGTGACAGCTCAGTATTTCATCCAGGACCTGTGTTTAAAGTTGTGACAGTTCAGTATTTCCCCCAGGACCTGTGTTTAAAGTTGTGACAGCTCAGTAATTCCCCCAGGACCTGTGTTTAAAGTTGTGACAGCTCAGTATTTCCCCCAGGACCTGTGTTTAAAGTTGTGACAGCTCAGTCTTTCCCCCAGGCACTGTCTTTAAAGTTGTGGCTGCTCAGTATTTCCCCCAGGACCTGTCTTTATAGTTCTGACAGCTCAGTATTTCCCCCAGGACCAGTCTTTAAAGTTCTGACAGCTCAGTATTTTACGCAGGACCTGTGTTTAAAATTGTGACAGCTCAGTATTTCCACAAGAATCTGTGTTTAAAGTTGCGACAGCTCAGTATTTTACCCAGGACCTGAAGTTAAAGTTGTGACAGCTCAGTATTTCCCCCAGGACCTGTCTTTAAAGTTGTGACAGCTCAGTCTTTCCCCCAGGACCTGCGTTTCAAGTTGTGACAGTTCAGTATTTCCTGCAGGGCCTGTGTTTCAAGTTGTGACAGTTCAGTATTTCCTGCAGGGCCTGTGTTTAAAGTTGTGACTACTCAGAATTTCCCCCAGGACCTGTCTTTAAAGTTGTGACAGCTCAGTATTTCCCCCAGGACCTGTCTTTAAAGTTGTGACAGCTCGGTATTTCCCCCAGGCCCTGTGTTTAAAGTTGTGACATCTCAGTATTTCCTCCAGCACCTGTGCTAAAGTTGTGACAGCTCAGTATTTCCTCCAGGATCTGTGTTTAAAGTTGTGACAGTTTAGTATTTTCCCCAGGACCTGTGTTTAAAGTTGTGACAGTTCAGTATTTCACCCAGGACCTGTGTTTAAAGTTGTGACAGTTCATTATTTCCTCCAGGACCTGTGTTTAAAGATGTGACAGCTCAGTATTTCCCCCAGGAACTGTTTTTAAAGTTGTGACAGTTCAGTATTTTCCCCAGGACCTGTCTTTAAAGTTGTGACAGCTCAGTATTTTTTCAGGACCTGTGTTTAAAGTTGTAACAGCTCAGTATTTTCCCCAGGATCTGTCTTTAAAGTTGTGACAGCTCAGTATTTTCCCCAGGACCTGCATTTAAAGTTGTGACAGCTCAGTATTTTCCCCAGGACCTGTCTTTAAAGTTGTGACAGCTCAGTATTTTCCCCAGGATCTGTGTTTAAAGTTGTGACAGCTCAGTATTTTCCCCAGGTCCTGTCTTTAAAGTTGTGACAGCTCAGTATTTTCCCCAGGACCTGTCTTTAAAGTTGTGACAGCTCCGTATTTCATCCAGGCCCTGTGTTTAAAGTTGTGACAGTTCAATATTTCCCCCAGGACCTGTGTTTAAAGTTGTGACAGTTCAGTATTTCCCCCAGGACCTGTGTTTACAGTTGTGACAGTTCAATATTTCCCC